>NW_028324303.1:1662500-1762500 GCF_058129835.1 Hydra viridissima
AGGTGGTACCATTAAAAGAATAACAGCAAAAGCAAGTTTGCAAAGATCATTAGAAAACCAAATATTGACAGTTGATGATATGCTTGACTTTTGCATCACCAATATAAACACAATCATATTTTATAAAATTAAAAAAGAAACAGTCAGTTCAAGGCAACAGCAACTAAAGGAGCATTTTGAAACAGGAAAAACTGTTCCAGGTACCAGATGTTATCATCATTACATACCCATTTCAAAATTTGAAATTAGTTTTAAAAGAACAAGCGAACATCAATTTGTTTACATATTTATATTGTCAAAAGCAGTAATGTCTGATGTTGCAATTGTACTAAATCTAAATGATTTTGTTGCATGCAAGTACGATTCCTTTCGGTGGATAGTAATGGTTACAGAGATAGATATTACTACAAATGATATTCAAATTAAGTTTATGCACCCTCACAGTCCTTTTCAAAACTCCATTTGGCCACAGATGGATGATATCTGTTGGGTACCATTGTCAAGTTTAATTGCAGTAATCAAAGTCCCAACAACAAAATCAGGGCGAACATATAACATTGATGTGAATGATTATAACACTATAACTAATAAGTTTTAATTTTTTTGAGTTTCTAATTTTTAAATTTTATATATTACTTTTGTTTCTTGAACTTCTTTTCAAGTGCTCTATTTGTTTCGGAGCCTTTTTTTTTTAAGTTTATTTGTCTTAGTTTGATAAATATGAAACTAATGTTTTATAAGTAATAAATTTAAGTATATTTGAAGATGTTTTTCTGTTTTAAGTCTGCAATCTGATTCTTTGTAAAAACTCCAACTAAACTATTTAATACAACCTCTGAAAAAAAAAAAAAAAAAATTTGCGATATACTTCTGCATTTATATAATCTCCCCCTTTGAAACAATAATTTTTAGGATCAGATTCTATAAAATTACAAAGAAAACAGAAACAGCTAGTCAACAACAACTAAAAGGACAATTTGATGTTGCCAAAACAGTTTCAGTTACAAAACTGTCAAATTACACCCTTTTTTTCTCGTTTAATTTATCAAAATACCTGTTTTTAAGCGCTAAATTTAAGTAGGTTTGACCATATTTTTACTTCTGTTTTAGAAAAGACCACTCTCCAATTCTTTGTTATAACTATAACTTAACTATTCAAGACAAATTCTAAAAAAAAATAAAAAAATAAAAAATCGAGCTACATCGGCATTTTTGTGGTTGGACTCGCCCCAGTAAAATTGTGGTTAACATTTAAATTTTAGGTGTTATGTTCATTTTTAAATATTTTAAGTTGTTTCATTGGATTCGTGGGCCCAAAATATGTAAAGGTACAAATTTTCAGCTTTCCAACACACATATAACAGAAACTAGGACCAAAACCATTTTTAAAAATGGCGGTTTTTTGTTGGTTGGAGGCAAACTTTAAATAGCTATATCTTAGGAACCGATTGAAATTAGATGATAAAATTTTCAGGATGTTCATAATTTACTAAAATCTGTAAGTGGTTTAAAAATCAGCAAAATTTGAGACTTAGGGTTGCATTTTCAAAAAAAATTGGATGTTTTCACATGGAATTACCCTTGTCTTATTCAGTGAGTGATGTGAGTTCTTGTTTACTAGACAATAAATCGCAAGCAAGCTACACAAAAGTAGTTTTGCATTCTTAACCAAGTGAAAAAAATCTTGTTGAAAACAGGGATTTCTTTCCTCATCCAAGCAATTAGATTCCTAATTATTTTTTTGTAATAAATGTAAAATGATATATCGACTAAGCAGCTTAAATATGGTTTAAAATACTTGCGCTGCGTGAATATACAAAGAGGTTAGTGGACCCATCTAGATATATAATATCATTTGTTTAAGACAAAAATAGTAGCTTTAGAAGCTGAAAGAAAGACTCTGGGAAAGCGAGGCTTTAGAAGCTGAAAGAAAGACTCTGGGAAAATCAAAGCATCACGTTGGGGTTAAAGCAACTACAAAGAGTAAGGAGTTTACATCAAGTTAGATAAATTATTTGATATTGTTTGTAAGGATTGTGATGAGCAAATTCTAAAAGAGAGTAAGGATATAAAAGTATGACAAGATCTAGTTTTTCTGCAACATCAAAAAGAATCAAGAATGTAAATAAATTCTTGCTAAGACACTAAGTTCAAAGCAAGATATGATAAGCTTCAAAAGAGAAAGGATATAGAAGAATGAAAGAGAAAATAAGAGATAGAAAAAAAAAAGAGAGAGAGAATGGAGAAGATAAGTTGCATTAAATCTGATATTTTGAACATATTGATCTGAATAAGAAAGTAAATAACAATTCTGTTGCTCCTGGAAAAAAAAAGACATGTGTGCATGTAAAAAAAAAAAAGTAGATACAAATATAAACATATTTAAAAAATGCATCAATATATTTAAAAAATATATAAATAAACATATTTTAAAAATGCATCAATATATTTAAAAAATATATAAATAAACATAGATAAAATGAAAAATTTTTTGTATAAAAATTGTTACCTGTTTATAAGCATCAGGGTTTTGTTTTTAATTTTTAACAAGTAATAACTAAAAGTAACCAATTTCTAAATCAGTTTTTTAAGGTAAATTAAAATTTCTGAAGTTTACTAAAATAAAACTACTTATGTGTTTAAAACAGCAAACTTTAATGTGACAAGTTTGTATTCATAAATTTGTTATTTAACCTTTATTACAAAAAAAATTAGGCAGGTTTAAATAAATTTTTTAAATAAATAGCAATTTCTGCACAATGTCTTGAAGGATTGAAACAAAAGGTGTGCACAATTACTGTATCACAATTTTGTTTCTGCAATCTTGTAATTTTTTATGACTAAATATGTAAATTACTTTAAGTTTATTTCAAATAACTGATATAGAAGTTTTTTAAAAAAAAATTGTAAAGAAAAAACGTGAATACTTATTTTCTTTTTTTTTTTTTTGTCCAAAATAAAAAAAATAAATCTTTTTTTAAATAGTTTCTGCTCAATTTATTTTTCCACTTTTAGGCGCATTATATATATGTACAGAAGATGCTTTTCCTATGAAGCGTTTACAACAATTAGCAGAAGCATTTATTAAAAAACTTCCGGCAACTTCTTCATCTTATCTTACAGATCGAATATTTATTGAACATACTGCTGATCTTGTAAGTTAATTTTCTCTCCCTCTTTTTTTTTTTTGTTATTTATGACAAAAACTCATAGCATAAAGATTTAACTTTGTTATTATAAAGACCTGATCTTCTAAGGTTTTATCTATCATTTAATATGTCAGCTTAAAGTATAAAAGTCAAAAAAAATGCAACAAATACACATTTCTTAGAAAAGTCATCTAAGATACAAGTAGTTGTAACATTTTTAAATGTTTTTTTTTAAAATACTTTACCTGGTTTTAGTAGTCTGATTGGATTGCCCATTTGTTGATCTCCATGGAAAGTTAAAAAAATTTTCCTATGGTGTTGCGTTAATTGTAGTGTGAATGGTTTGCTGTTTATGTTTTGCTAACTGGTTTCTCATGATTTTTTTTTTTTTTTTAGGTTTGACATAAAACAATATGAAAACTTTAAGATTTTTAAAATTTTTTTTTCATTTTTGTTCATTTTCAAAAGTTTTTGATTCAAAGATCTATTGATATTTTTAGCTTGTCAGCTGAAGTTAACTCTAAAATAGTTAAAATCTTTAAAAGAATATATCTATCTATTCTTTACATGATGAAAAATTTCAATTTGCATCAAATCTTTTAGGACAATTTTCTCCATGAAAATTTTATATTTTTAACATTTAATCTTTTTTTTTTCTTTTTCTAATTGATAGAAAAGTCATAATAACAAGACCTCTTACCTTCACAAGTTTATTCTATTATTTAATGTGTGAACTATGGGAAACAATAAGCAATTTAAAAACTGCAATTTTATTTCTCAGGAAAGTGGAAACCTCTTACAAAATGAGTAGTAATTTTTTATAGTAATTTTTTTTTTTTTTTATAATTAATGCTGTTAAATTTATGTTACAATCAAATAACAAAAAACTAACACAAATGCACTTTTTTAAGTAAATGACTTACATTAGTTAACATATAAAACTCAAATTTCATCATTATGCAGAATAGTTTTTAAATAAAATAGTCTTGCAGTAATAATTATTTTCCTCTCATAATCTTATACTTATAACATGCTTGATACAAACCAAACTTATTAATATATTAATAACTTATTAATAATAGTAATAAATTAAATTTAAAAATGTTTGATATTTTTAATTTTTATTTTATTTTCATCAGGATGATCTTTGGACATTGCTCAATATTAAAGTTCATTTACTTTTATCAAATCAAAAAATTAAATTAATTATACTGGATTCAGTTGCAGCACTCTTCAGAGCTGAGTATGATGCATCAAACATGGTCAACCGGGCTCAAATGCTTGGTAAATTTGGTTTGAAATTACATGATATCTCTCAGAAGTACAAGATTTGTACTGTATGTGTCAATCAAGTAAGTTGTAGTTTTCCAATTTTGTAATATATTTAGTTTCAATTAAATATTTCCTGCTGGCACATCTATATTTTTCTGTTAGATATTACAACTCTTATTCTCAGAAATTTTTTGCTTTAGCAAAGAATAAGACTGTTGTTTTCATTTATTGCTATGTTATTTTCATTTGTTAATATGCTAATTAAAATATGCTAATTAAAATATGCTAATTAAAATATGCTAATTAAAATATGCTAATTAAAGTATGCTAATTAAAATATGCTAATTAAAATATGCTAATTAAAGTATGCTAATTAAAATATGCTAATTAAAATATGCTAATTAAAATATGCTAATTAAAATATGCTAATTAAAATATGCTAATTAAAATATGCTAATTAAAATATGCTAATTAAAATATGCTAATTAAAGTATGCTAATTAAAATATGCTAATTAAAATATGCTAATTAAAGTATGCTAATTAAAATATGCTAATTAAAATATGCTAATTAAAATATGCTAATTAAAATATGCTAATTAAAATATGCTAATTAAAATATGCTAATTAAAATATGCTAATTAAAATATGCTAATTAAAATATGCTAATTAAAATATGCTAATTAAAATATGCTAATTAAAATATGCTAATTAAAGTATGCTAATTAAAATATGCTAATTAAAATATGCTAATTAAAATAGCACAAATCTCAACCTCTTTTTGGTTGTTTTTGCTTTTGATACAAACCGCAGGTGTCTGATGATTTCAGTTCTTTTGAAAGTGTTAACAATGATGGGTGAGTTTTTATAAGTTTTTTTTTAGTATCGTTTGCTTAGTTTGTTCAAATTTTTCTTTTCGAAAATATTTGGTAAATTTTTGTAGGGCTAAGCTTGTTTCTTAAAATAATTATTTTAATAATGATAAAAATAACAAAAAAAGGTAGTAGCAAATAATAGTGATAGGCTTGTTGTAAAAATTGTCAGTAGTAATAAAGCAATCATTACCAACACATCACAATTAACCTACCATTATTCAGTATTTATGTATTGCAATAAATTTAGTTTGTAAATATTCAAAATATTGGGAATAAATTTGTAACTTCTATGTCAATTGGTAAAAAGTTAGGAAAAAAATGTAATAATAATTTTTAGAAGTAAAAAAGTTGTTCCTGCTCTGGGCTTAACTTGGTCATATATGGTGACAACTAGAATAATGTTAAGTCGCACTGAATGGGCCTATGCTGTGTTAAAAAAAAATCATGCTGGAAAAGAACAGGTTTACTTATTATTTCTTACACATTAAAAAACCATTTAAAATCTTTTCTAATTTTTAATCCTTAAAACTTGATAGTTGTATTTTTAACTTTTAATTTTGATTGTATTTTAAGTTTGAAACACTTTTTAACTTGACTATGGGTTTAATTTTACATGTTAAATGTATATTTTTTTACTTCATGTGGTGAATGGATTTTTAGAAAGATTATGATTCAGTTGTTCGAAGTTTAAAAGTGTTGCATGCACCTCACTTGCCACAAGCAGTCTGCTATTTCATTGTTGATGAAGGTGGAATCAAAGACTTCAAGCTAGAAAACAAATATCAGAACATTTAGAGTTTTTTTATTTTCAGATTTGTTGGTATTTTTTAAGATGATTTAAATACAACATGTTTAAAGGGGAACATTTGATTAAACGACTTTAATAAACAATATTTTCTTAGTTGCTATCCTCCATTACAAATAAAACGTTCTCTTTCAAACAGGTTTTGCATTCTATATTTTTTAACTCATCATTTCAATTCAAGTTAATGTTTTGTTTCTTAATAAAGTAAGAAAGTTTTTTTCTATTTAAAGGGATTCCAAAGTGAAATATACATTGAACTCTACTTTTTAGATGTGAAAAAAAAAAAGAATATTATTATATGGTAAAAGCTTGGATGGTTCTCAAACTACTTTTTTTGTTAAAATCATTCAAAGTTTTACAATTATATCTACAGCTCTAAGATTAGCTACCTGGGTATTGTAACATTTGCATTATTTGAAAATACAAAAATTCTTAGAGTTTTTCATACTTTGATGATGACCTTTAAGCGTAAACTATATTTAAGGCCATTGTTATAAATTATTTTAGTGTGATAAAAAATGTTGTCCTAGTGTAAGTGTTGTTATTTTTAGATTTCGTAAAAGTCTTTTTCTTAAAATGATAGCCCCCTCTAACCACTGTTATGATTTTTAGCTGCTCTATGTTTGCAACTTCTTTTAGCATAACTTAACTAAGCATAAAATATTCTATTAAAAATTGGTACTTAACTTAACTAAACATAATATTATGATTAAGTTGAAATCTGTTCATAATGTAACTCATTTTGGAAGAAAAATTGTGACAACTCATCCAGATGCTGCAGCAGCTGAGAATGCAAAAGTAATTTTTTATATGTATTTACATAAGTATATATATATATATATATATATATGTATATATGTGTGTGTATATATATATATATATATATATATATATATATATATATATATATATATATATATATATATATATATATATATATATATATATATATATATATATATATATATATATAATTTTTGAGTTATTTTTAAAAAATGCAGTAAAGAAGCCATTTTAAATTATAAAATTATGAAATAACAGTTAATTATATTTAACAGTTTATTATTAATGAAGTATTGTTGTACTTTGAATTAAAAATTTTTTGGTAACTTAAACATAATTTGTATAATATTTTTTACTTTTGTGTGTAAATATTCAGAGTCGTATTTTGTTATTTGATAATTGTTTCTGTTTTTTAGAATGAAGGATATTTTATTCATGTTAGAAAAACAAAAGATGAAAAGGAATACACTGAAGAAGAGGTGATTACTTGCGAAATTATTTTTTATCAACCAGCACAGATTGTTCTGAGAACTAAAAAAGGGTTTTCAAAAGTTTATAACTATTAAGCATTTCTTTTTTTAATTGTAGGTGTATTGGAAGGGACGAACAGTGGTTGTAAGTAAACTAGATGTTTATCACAACAGTCACTTACTGAGTAAGTGTTTCACAGTTGACACTGATGTAAAAGATGTCATCTACACAAAGTTTTACATGAGTGATGATTCAAAAGGTTTGTTAAATTAATTGAGTAATTACTTAACATGAATAGCAACAAAAATTATGAAATAGTTTCATTTATTTTGAAAGAATCAGTTTAGATTTTCATTTGTATTTCAGAGTTAAATGACTGTCTATGCATATTGGAGAAGGGGTGCCTTAGTGTATTTACTGACACAGGTACTGCATACTTTACCCCCCTGCCATTTAAGGTAAGATTAAAATCAATTTTATTCTTTTTAAACTTTGTAGGTGATATTTATTATAGTTAAAAATTATTTTTCAAATTTTCTGAAGTTTTACCTATATAATAAACAGTTATTTTTTTACTTGAAAGTAATTCTTCATTAAAGTCATTAAATAAATTCTTAAATTATTATAAACTCTTTAACCATTTTTATAATTACAGTGTAAGCAGGTAAAATTGGTTTTATCATTACAGTGTAAGCAAGTAAAATTGGTTTTGATGCATAGAAATGGCAGGTAGAACTGCGACTTCTTTTTTGCTAACTTTCTTTGAAAACAATTTGCATGGTTAACAAACAAGAGTTTTTAGCATACCAAAAAAAAAATTATTAGCTAGTAAATCCTGAATAAGTCAGCCATTTTAAGTATGAGTATTTGATAGTATGAATATTTGGTTCAGGTGTGCAAGACCAAAGAAAATATGGCAATTATAGCAGCACCAGTTTACACCCTAAAAAAATAGCGATTTGCACAAGTACCAGTTAGATTCTCATCCTTGATCAGCAAATTGCTTCCATCACCAGTTGCTTTTTTGTTACCAAAAAAAAAAAAATCTTAGGGAGTAAGTACTATAATTATTGGTTACAAGTGTATTTTTATGCTTTTGTAAATGTTTAGGTGAAAAAGTTGTGGAAAATAAATATTGGAATTTGTGTTGAAAGGGAAGTACTGCCTAATGAAAGTGAAGATGAAAAGAAGTAAGGAGTGCTTAAATAAAAGATGCCTTTATTTTTTTTTTAGAACTTGTGCTATTTAGGTTTTGGTTTTGTTGTCCTTCTGACCTACATGTTTTTTTCTTAGCTATCTTCTTAATTTGACTATTTTTTACTTCATTTTTTTTTCTCACTGCTAGTCTTTCTTTTAGTACACAGCAGCTTTATTATTTGGTTTTTTTTATAATTTTATAGTTATTAAAAGAGCCTTCTTTTTCTTTTTGTTTGTGTCTTGGTATTAACATCTTTTGAGGTGATTGGTCTGCAATCTTATGAAACAAATTTTTACTGAAGTCTCAAAGTTGAAAGACTGGTAATATATCTAAATGAAATGATGAGTCTTGACCAAGCAACGCAAATCTATTTCCAAATAAGAGAGAATTAATATATATAGATTTTCAACGTCTAAGTGGCCAGTATAAAAACTCAAATACAATCGGTTTCACCGAAAGTATTTTATAAATATGAATTTATAAATATAGTATTCTCCTAAATCAAATAAGCATGTTTGTTTTTACTAAAACTCCGTAGTTAAATAAGTTTGCGTAGCTTAGTGGAATGTGAAAAACGCATTCGAATATCGGCCTCAGGTTCGATGCGAGGGTCGAGCCACTAATTGGAAATTTTATGTTTTTTCCGGAAAATTGAGTTTTCGTCCTCTAGATCGGTTCATCCAGCATTTACAATAAGAATACAAGCTTAGATGTTTTATGTATCATTAGTTAAAACAGACATTGATATTCAGATAGAGCTAAGAAATAAAGGCTAGAAAATAATCCGAGTAGCTGCTTGATCAAATCAAAAATCTTTAATTTCTATATAAAATAACGAATAAGAGAATTGAGCGAGAAAAGAATTGATACAAGTCAATTTTAAAACGAATATTGACACTACGTTAGAACTAAAAGAATCAGGCTAAAATCAAACACAGATAAGTAAATGTTGAAACGAATATTGTCACTAGGTTAGAACTAAGAGATTCAGGCTAGAAATACACTGGGAGCAGACAATATTAAAACGAGTATTGACACTAGGCTAGAACTAAGAGATTCAGGCTAGAAATACACTGGGAATGGTCAATATTAAAACGGATATTGACACTAGGCTAGAACTAAGAGATTCAGGCTAGAAATACACTGAGAATGGTCAATATTAAAACGAGTATTGACACTAGGCTAGAACTAAGAGATTCAGGCTAGAAATACACTGGGAATGGTCAATATTAAAACAGATATTGACACTAGGCTAGAAATAAGAGAATCAGGCTAGAAATACACTGAGAACGGTCAATATTAAAACGGATATGGACAATAGGCTAGAATCAAGAGAATCAGGCTAGAAATACACTGAGAATTGTCAATATTGAAACAGAAATTGACACTAGGCCAGAATTTAAGGCTAGAATTACACTTGAGCAAGAACTTAATCCGAACCAAAATGTCAATACTAAAACGAATATTGACACTAGGTTAAAACTATGAGAATAAGACTAGAAATGCCGTTATGAGAATCTTGATGTAATCAGGGATTTTTAATTTTAAAACGAGTATTGACACATGTTTAGAACTAAGATCTTTAAGCTAGAGTTGAACTATGCAATAACTTATTCTCAGTAGAAATGTCAATATTAAAGCGATTATTAACTTATGGCTAGAACATAGAGAATAAGGCTAGAAATACTTTACGGAGAATCTTAATTTTTATCGTAAAAATGGGATCAGAAACTTCAGTTTTAAAGGAAATAAAAGCGTTAGGTATAACATTGATGAATCTGATGTACTAGATAATTTTGACTTAGGAAGGGCTGTTTAATGACCTTGGGCGTGTGCAACGGTGAGCATAGAAACTTTTTCATCTACATGATTCTTTAATTTCTTCGTCTGCGTGAGTCTTTGGTTCACTCTGGACATCTGTCCGAAAACAATTTTACTAATTCCATCCTTAGGGCTTATGCTATTTCTTCCCTGAGGCGTTCACTGCTCAGTCTTGACCAAGCAACGCAAATCTATTTCCAAATAAGAGAGAATTATATCTAAATGAAATGATGAGATATTATTTGTACAAGGAATAGGGAAAAGATTTTTATTATAAATTACTGTGAATTTATGATCTCCAAAAGCATTAAGGTTGAAAGGTCAAATACCAGGGGTACGAATTCCACTTATAGCATTACACATTGAGGTCAACCTCTAGAAAAGCAAGTTCCATAAGGTTACACACCTAAAGGTTGGTTGTTCCTCTCCCAGGGTTAAGTTGCAATCACTTTTCAACCTCTATCTCATAATATCTTTGTAATGGTTTAAAAACTGATATGTCAAGAGACTGCATGCAATGTGCAATATGTAAAAGAAAACTCATTATTATACCAGATTCTGATGCTTTTCAGCATGTTATTTAAGTTTTTTGTATGGGTGGTATGACCATCTAATATCAAAAGAATAGGATTGTTTGATGATTTCACAAAAGCTATGAAGTGGTCAACTCATTTTTCAAACAGTTTTGAGACTATCTGCTATCATTACATGCAACAAGTGTTCAACGAGTGTGCACCATTTTTTTTGCTAGACTCTCATTCTTTTACATTTAAAAATCAATCAGTAATAGGAAATTGCCACCTTCATTCATCCAAAAAACACAAGTGGTTGTAACACCTTTCTCAGCACTGGAAAGAGAACTTACCTGATGCTTTAATTTCACTGTTATTACTTAAGAACTGTTGACAAATTAATTTTGTTTATGCTAAAATTATCTTTGGATTGAAGTGAATGTTTATCCAGAGGATATTGTAGCTTGTCATAAAAGCCACCAAGAGCTGCTCAGTTAAAGCCTGGGGCTCTAATAATTGATTTAGATTCTGGTTACTTTGAACTCAATGAAGAGTGAGTAAAGAAAATTTCTGTTGCAGTGTTTTAATTGCCGATGCAATTCATAACAAAATAAGTTGATTAATGTAAAATTAGAAATCTATCTTACATTAACAGTAAAATTGCATAAAAATATTTTAAAAGTTTTTTATACTCATCTTATACATATTTTTTTAAAGGACTTGCTGTTCATGAATTCTCGTTATAGCTGTATTGTTAATGTTATCATTATTAAAATTTCTTGAACTTAAGTTAGTTTATTTTTAATTTTTTTTTTAGAAATATGCCAATATTGTTCAGTTTGTTGCATCCATTGGAAGATTTCAAACCTGTAGTTTATAGATATCAAGGTTTTTATATTAGTTTAAAATTTTATAAATTTTTTCAGCATACATTTATAAAAATCAAGTTAAATATTTATGTGCAGCTTCACAATTGGTTTGAGCATAATGATTTTTTTCATAATTGTTTTCAAGCATATTGATTTAATTGGATATATCCTATTTTAATATGATATAAAAACAAGTTTGCTAATTTAGATAGTTGCAGACCAAGTTATTTTACAGATCTCTCTCAACATATAGTATACACTAATAATCAACATTCTATAGCATTGTCCTATGACACTATGCTTGGTTTGCATTCAATATGGATTATTAGGAAGGCAGAGGGGAAGGTATTTTTAACTTAAAATTCTTTTTCTGTTTAATGTAATCAATGAAACTAAGTGTTTAGCATCATTACAAATGGTTCAGCTAAATTTTTTTCTTTTTTCTAAAGGATATGCCTGATCCACAGCAGCAGCGAGACAATTTACCTGAGTTTCTTTTTTTATCAAATCAATCATTAAATAATGCTTCATCTAGAGATAATACACACTTATCAAAATCTCCTGCTCTTAAAAAGCGTCATTCTTGTCCACCTATACCCTTTCAGAGTTGGAAAGCTTCTCCTGCAGCAAAAGCAGGTTCTCCCGCAATATCAGCACGTTCACCAATTACAAATTTTAAAAGTTCTCCTCGTGTAAATTACATGAATGCAGGTACATTTTTTTTTTTAATGTTAATTTCTAAATATGATTTTTAAACATTTATTTTCTAATTATACTTTACAATTTTAACTATATTTTGAGTTTTTATTGATTGGTATTTGTTTATTTTCATGTAGTCATGGAAAGTCAGAACAATGAATCTACATACATTCGTAAGTCCTATGCATCATCTCCTATGATGTTTCGTATGTCCTGTGATGAAAGTGTTCTTGAAGAAGATGTTGAACCATTGCCCCCAGATATTTGTATGGAGCAAGTGTGGCAAGAGCAGGGAAACATTATTAGGCATAACTATTTTCAGAGTTTTTTAAGTGTTCAGTGCATTACAATTGTTGAATTAATTGTTGTTGGTTTTTTTAAAAAATATATTTAAACATCATCTAAAGTTTTATACAAAAAATTTATCCAATCATTTTCAGCAAGTAGTCTGCCATATTGTCTTTTACAACAGTGATAAATAGGAAAGCAGTTTCATTTTCAAATTCATACAAATAAAACATGAGTACAGCTCTCTTGTAATCAAATGTGAATGGAACCAACCCACACAGACAACCTACTCTAATCATACTTATGTTATTCTGCCTGTTTGTTTGTTTTTTTCAAAATTTTTTAAAAAGCATGATAGTTATGGAAAACTCTGTACACTCCTCATAAATCTACTTTTCTAGGTTTTAATCTTTGATTTGGTACTAAATGTCATTTTTATTTTCATAATAGACATGGAATAAAAGGCAAAGCTGAGAGGGCATTTGTTACTACAGATTTCTATGGCAACTTGTTTTTTGTTTATTTTATGAAGAATCTCAACAAGCTCCAGTAAGGAAAAAGTTTTTAAAAATCTCAACTTTCATTTTTATAAATTTCAAGATATATTTATTTTTGTAAATATCAAGTTATATCAAGCTATATCTATATCTATGTATATTCTTCAATTTAAGTTTTAAAAGGCAAACAAGTGAAATAATTTTCATTTCACAAATTATATTAAATATATAAATATTAATTATAATATAATAATTATATAAATATTTGCAAAGTAATTGGTCTCATTTAGACTTTTGCAAATGAATTTGAATGGGAACAGTGTACAGTTTGAAAAAGTCATGGAATTGGATTGTTTGGATGTTGGTGGATTTAAGGTTATCTTTTCAGCTTTAAATAAATTGCTGAGATTTAATAGTTTCTTTTACTCTTCTTGGACTTCTTCTCTCACAAGGAAGTTTATAGTAATGTGAATTTTTCATTTATTTAAAAAGATATTTTTTGTTCTTTATAAATGGTTTTCACTTTTAATATATATTTTTTCTTTCTTCTAAGTTACATTTAAGTTACATAGAATTGGTCTTTTTTTGTTATTAGAAGTTGCCTATTTATGCAATAATTGATTTGTCACAAAAAGTTAATCTTTTCACAGGAAAGCAGAAGGTAGTTTGGGGGTTAATTTTTTTTCTTATATTTTGAATTTTTTCAGACTTAGTAATAGTCACAAAAAAAAAAAAATTATTTGTAGATATATTAATTACTTGTGTATATATAATTTTTTTATATATTTTTTTATATATATATTTTTTTGATAATCTTGATGTATTCAAAATATTCAAACAATGGCTCAATCTTTTTTTGAGGTTGGTTTATTGGAGTTGTCTTTCTTCTCAGCTGATGGTGCGTTTTTATTCAACTGATACCTTTGTCAACTATAAATGTTCTTTTTTATAAAGAAATCCAATAGAAATAAGTTTAATGAAAATATAAAATGGTTCATTTTTTTTAGAGATCCTGCATAAAAGATTAAGCATTCAAATGTTTGCTGCTACAAGTTTTGATGTTGTATGTTGTCTTTTCATTTGGTTTTTTTTTTTTTTATTATTATATTTTTATTTCATTTTGTTCTAAGGTTTCATAAACAAAATTTTACTTTATTTTGGAAAAAAAAAAAAAAAAAAAATGGAACTTTGAATTTGTGGATGGTTGTTTAATTAAAGTTTTTCTTTTTTTAATATTTCAGTACATAAATCCAGATGATATAAAAAGAGCTCAAGTGCATGATGTTGGCTATTGTAGCAAAGGTATATCGTCATCAGTGGTAGTAGCTTTTTAAAAAAATGAAATGAAATCATGTTCACTTAATTCTTAAAAATAAGTTATGATGGTATTGTTTAACTTATTTTATGTGATGAGGTTGATTTAAAAGTAGGAGTTCAAAGAATCTTTTCCCAGCTGATTTTCCACCCCCCAGTGTCTTTTTTTATTGTATGTAGCGAAGCTCCATCCTTTTGAAATGCTATTTTAGCATCAATGTAGTTTGAACTGATCTGTAGCCTAAAGTTTTTCTCCAGAATGTTGTTGTATAAATTTGTGTAGGTTCTTAAGTTTTTAATGTTCTTAGT
The DNA here is from genome assembly GCF_058129835.1 of Hydra viridissima. Lineage (NCBI taxonomy): Eukaryota > Metazoa > Cnidaria > Hydrozoa > Anthoathecata > Hydridae > Hydra > Hydra viridissima. The sequence goes on from NW_028324303.1 coordinate 1,677,361, forward strand.
TATGTTATGAAACCCTTAAGTTAAAGATTCTTACATAAAAATAATTTAATTTATGTTAATAATTTATTTTTTGTTAAATTATTATAATACTGTTTGGCTTATTTAAATCTTAAGAGTTTTTAAAATAAAGTTAGAAAAAAAAATTCCATTTAAAATGTTATCACTCAAAAACGAATAAAAAAGAAAACCATGTATGTTTTTTAGGTTTTCCAGTTTTAGGCAAAATTTACAAAAAAAATACATGTTAATTATTAATACTAAGAACTAATTTAGTTAAAAGTTATTTCAGGGTTAAAAAAAGTAATACAATTAATTTATTGTTAATGTATAATGACAGCAAAGAAGATAGCAAACTATTATAAATTATAAATATATACTTTACTAAATGGTTCTTAGGGGTTTTATGTCTATATTCCTCAAATTTTATACAGGTAAATACTATAACAAATTATTTGAATTCTTAGATCTTGTAAATTTACTTTAAATACTTTTGTCTTTTTTTGCCTTGTTATTATCCTATTAGTTTTATTTATACTTATATTATTAGTTATTTATATTTTATTAGAATCTATTTACATTAATTTTAGCATTAAATAGACTGCAAATAATAAAGCTAAATTGTAATAAGTATCTTATATATGATAATAACGTAATGTAATAATAATAATATAAATATAATTTAGATTAATATAAATATGAAAATGTTTTTCGTGGATTTTAGGCTATAAAAAAGCAAAATATTTTATAATGATTTTTTTTTATGAGTTTACAAAATTTTTCTACTTTTTAGTTGAAATGTGTATCTCTTTGCTCCGCAATATCTTATCTGATACTGAATACAATTTGGTGTGCTCAAAGTATTACTTGACACTCAGTAAACACAGTACAGTTGGTGCTGTATTATGGATCAAGTTTATTTGTTCAACTTTAAAACTGATGGGTTTCCCAGAATCATCGTACAAAGATTTAAATGTAGATTATCATGTTTTTATAAACTTTACATTTTCTTTGTCTTACATTTTATTTAATTTCCTTTTGTTTGGAAAACATATTGGTTTTTAGGAAAACATATCAAGTCCTGCTCCACCCCTAGCCAAAAAAGCCAAAAAAAGTGACTCGTATGTTGGATTTGAGGTTAGAAAATAGTTTAAATTATATGTTTTTGTTTTTTGTTTTTGTTTTTATCTTTTTTCTATCCAAAAAAAATTTAATTAAATAATTTTGATATTTAAATATGCCATTTGTTGTGATATTGTGAATAAATTTTATAAAATTGATGAAAAATCAAAATCTAGACAATGCTATAAAACTATAAAAAGGAAAAAGAAATTGTTTGGCTTTTTGGTCTCATGAGCCTGATTTGAATTTTTATTTTTAGATTTTAATTTTTTTTACTAACTCTAAGGTAATTTGTGCCATATTGTAGTACATTGGTACCATTCTAGTACCATTTTGTCTTTAAAAGTTTTATCATAGGATTGGGAGTATGTCGTAGCAAGTAAAGAAAGTTCTGTCAACAAGCTGTACAATATTATGGAGATAAAAAGCGATTTCCAAAAATATGCAATAGAAATAAAGTAAAGTTTTTTTTTCTTCTAATATTGTAAAAAATTTGTAGCATATATGCTTAAAAATAAACTTCAGTTTCTGAAGATGGTTTAAGATGATTAAGATGAAATTCATTAATTACACCATAAAATCTGCACCAACTCCAGTGTTATAAAAAAAAAGTGGAAATTCAAAACTATTATTTCTAAAAAGAATTTAATTATAGATTTCTGGCATAAAATTCAAATATATTACTTAATGTGAGACCCATTGGTGCTGATCCTGGTGCTTTTTGACATAAAAATTGGGTTGCCATACTGAATGTCTGTGTCATTGGGTATGACTACCATTCCACTGCTTGATGATTGAGGTCTTCAGAGCAGTCTTTTTGTTGTGATAAGATGGATAATTCTTTGACTCAATATATGCCCAGATTTAGTAATCAAGTAGATTTAAATCTGTAAAAATGGGAGTTCAAAGAATATTTTCATGGAAATTTGATAGATTTTCAGTGGTCCACTCTTGTGTCTTTTTGTTTGTATGTCCTTTTGAACATAATATTATCAGGTAGTTTGAACTGATCCATAGTCTAACATTATTTTTCCATGATGTTAATGTATACATCTGTGTGGATGCTGGCACCAAATATGATGAAAACAGGTGGCATTTTCAGCTGTCTGATAGCCCTACTCCATCATCCTTTAGGCTGGATGTAATGCCTTGAAAGTAAAGAACAATTTCAATTTTATAATAGGCATGATAAACAATTTTCATGATAAGAGGAAGAAAATAAATTATTTGTTTCGTGTTAACGTGCATTACAGAAAATATCAAGTCAATGATGTTTATTCAAAATATTCAAATCTAGTATAAATTTTAACATTATTTTAGAAATAAAAGCTTTATAATACATTTTGATCATTTTTTGAGCCTACAAAGTTGGTCACTTTTTGTGTTTTATTGTGGATTTATTTTCAGTATTCAAAAACTTTCACCACTGTATAAGCACATACCTTCAATTTTCTTTTGCTGGCACCAATTTTATGATGTAAGTACTAATATTTATATAATACAAATAAAACAAATAGAATAAACTGAAAATTTTTATTGATAAAACAAATTAGGTTCGTTATCTTTGTTAACTCATACGGGTGATGGCAAGATGATCCCTCTAAAATTAAATATTTTAATAAAAAAAAAAAGCATCAGTACGATGCTTCAATATATGTAACAATCAAGTCCAATTCAAGTTGTTATCAAAATACTCAAAATAGTTTTGTTTTAGTTGTAAAAACTTCTTCAATTTTAATATTTAGGATCTGAAATTGAATATTTATGAAGCTCCACATTTGAGAAATATTGCTAAGATTTTGCACTACTTAGCGAGGTGATTTTTTTTTTTTAATTATCAATGATTTTAATTATCAATGATTAGTTATTTCAGTTTTACACATCAATACTGTTATTTTGTTTTTTTTTTGTTTTGTTTGTTTTTTTTAAATTTTGTTTTTTGTTGCTGAGTAAAAGATTTTATTATTAGAAACAAAAGAGTTTAAAGTATTTCTGTTTTTATTTTTGTTAGAAATATCATTTTTATTGCTGGATAGTTTTTTCAATTTTTAGTGTGTTCAGCTTAACAACTTACATAAAGTTGTATGAAGAGGATTTCCCGATTCTTAAAAAAAATGCACCATATACATTTACTGAAGGTAGTTTTCAGTTTTAAAAAACTTACACATTTACTGAAAGGATTTTCATTCAATTCATTTGTTTCACCATCATCAATCAAACAAAAATTTTCAAAGCATTTTAAAGAGAAAAACAGTTAGATAACTATCTGAACGAAAAATTTTATTGTGAAAAATAAATTTTGGCAAGTTATTTCAGAAAAAAAATTTTGAAAGCAAATTTAATCATGATTTCAGATAACAACAACAACAACAACAACAACAAATGCTAATTAACTTTGTTTGCTCAAGTTTTAACAAGTTATTCAAAATTTTTAATATTAAATATTCAAACAAAGTTTTTGAGATCAAATTTTTCTCTCAATAATTTGTCTGAGGATTTAGTATCAATTTTGGTCACTATTGGCTTTAATGACATTTACAAGTCAATTTTGCATTGATTTAACTAACGTTTTTGTAATATGTGGATCAATTTGAGTCCAAGCTTCTTGGAGCAAGATCTTCATTTCTTCTTCCTTTCTGAGACAGACATGTGCCAGCTTTTTGATCCAGAATATCCACAGGTGTTTAATTGGATTGAGATTTGGACTTTGAATTGGTCCTTTAAAGTAATTTATTCTGCTTCTTGATGAAAAACTCTTTTGCTTTCTTTGACATTATTGCTTGTGTTTATCTTGTTTAAAGATAAAATGCTTACTGATTTCCAGTTTTTGAGTTAAGGGCAGAAGAACTTATTGAAAATGTTGAAATAAACCTCAGTTTTGTGGAATTACTAACAAACTCTCACACCATAACATTGCTTCCATCAAGTTTTCACTGTTTCTCAAATGCAGCTGAGTTTAAATGCTTTACCTTCCTTTTTCCATACTTTTTTCAAGAATAAATTTTGACTCTTCAGTCCACAAGATTTTTTTCCAGAATGATGATAAGCGTATGTTTATATATATCTTGCAAATGCAAGTCTCTCACTCTCTCTCTCTCTCTCTCTCTCACTCTCTCTCTCTCCATGTGTTTTTGAAAGGAACTTTTTTTCCAAGGAAATTTTTCTTGCTTTGAATCCATTCCTTTTCAAATTGATTTTGAATTCTGAGTTCTTTTCAAAAGGGGTTTGACACTTTTGTTACTAATAAAAAATTGGTTCTCCTGCACCATCTTGAACAACTTGTTGATCAATTCTGGGTGCCATCTTTTTTGATATCAAAATATTTTGTAGTTTTTAATCAAGCTGATGATGGTTCCTAATGCTGTTTCAATCACTTTTTGTATTAATCTGAATGTTTTATCTTCCTTGAACAAATCAAAAGCTAAGTTACACTGAGCTTGGAACCATTGTTTAGTTTTAAATAACCATTTAAAAGTTCTAGTTCTAAACTTATCATTTTTCACAATAATATTTTTGATTTGGATACTTATCTCTCTAGTTATATTACTTATTACAAATATTTATTTTAAAGTATCAAAATATTTTGTGATTCTTCTATACAATCATTTAAATGATATTAAATTAATGTAATACCCTCCAATATTATTATATATTATTATTATATATTATTATTATATTGCTGCTCTAGCACAAATAAATTTTTGGTGAAATATTTTCTTTACTGACTTTTAAACATAATTTTATCATTTTTTGATTTTAGCTCACAAGTTGGTATTTAAAGCACACAGCGAAAGCATTTATGCTACACTTTATGAAGCCTTTCAGTTAATTAAAGTAAATAGTAACAGTATTTATATATTGATAACAAAAAAATACATATTTAGTCTTTCTTTTTGTCAAAATCTATTTCCAAAGAAAAGTTTTACGTCTTTAAAAAATGCGAAGAAAAAAAATTCAGCAAACTTTGTTATGTGAATAACAATATTTATTGTTGTACATTAATTTTAATATTATTTAATTCATGTTTTATTTTCCCCATCAGAACTTTAAATATCAATACTCAAAGAAATTACCTCATACTTTAGTAGTTGTAAAGGTAAGAATTTGAGTTTAAAAAAAAAAAAAACTTTTAAATGTCATTGAATATCATCTTTTGAAGATTTTTGATTTCTCATACTTTGTTTTTTGTTGTTTTTTTTATTAGTAAATATTTTTCATTTAATTTAGGTTTTTACTTTAATACTCACACTTGTTGAAAAAGAAGCCATTGATGCAGAAATACTGTTTTCTGAGTTGCAGTTGGAAAGGTAAAAAAACTTAAAATGGCGTCTTAATTTCCCAAAGTTTCAAAATACCTTGTTTACTTACGATATAATTTCAAGAAAGTTTTATTATTATTTTTTTTTTTTGCATTTTATTGCTCTTACACACCAGCTGGTTTTATAGATAGAACACTAAAAAATATAAATATAGTTATAAATACATATACAAAGGCCAGGTTTTTAACACTTTAGTATTATATTTATATTTTTTTCACTCTGTTGTACTTTTACACAGCATGAGTCTGGAAAGTAAAAAAATGTTTTTAGAACTAATGACAAATCCCAGCAGTTCAGTAAAATTTCTTGTAAATAAATTAGGGCTGGTACTGATTAATTTTTTTTTGTTCGATTAATCGTCTAAAGTTTTAATCGATTAATCGATTAATTTCGATTAATTCTGAAGTCGACAGAATAACCTGCTTTTCACCACTGGTGAGGTGAAGTTGTTATCGGTAAACGTTAACTAACTACAGTATTCACAAACGTTAACAAACAAGACACTTAATGCCTGCTATACTGTATTCAGTTTAATTGACAAGTACAAGTAGGCATCACTTTAGCCAGTCACGTAAACAAACGAGGACGTTAACGTTTTCTGGAAGTAGACAAGATCGCAGTTTGTTGACAATGTACCCTGACGAACTAAACAGTCTTTCACAAGGAACAGAAGTGGCAGGTACACACAGAATTGTCTGCACAAAACTGCTCAGGTTAGGGTAACGATGCCTGTTCAGTTGCCACCACATGAGGGGATTCTCAGTTTCTGGAATTACACCTTCTTCTCGATATCATGTAAGCTCAGCCAGTGAGCCATGTACTGTTTGTGATTCATCTGATGAGGATTGCGATTCCGAGTCGCTGACCAACAGAGTAAGTTTCAGTTTCTTAGGCACAGGTTGTGATGCCTTGCCAGTGCTGGTAGTAGTTTCATGTTCAGCTCTCTGTCTTTGGTTACAGTACACCCGAAATGCATTAGAAAGTATTGTCCAAACTGCTTCACGTTTCTCTCTTGAGAGACAGCCAAGTTTCTTGTAACGTGGGTCTAATGCCACAGCCATTTGCAACGTTGGCAATGCATCAATGTTTTCAATGCGACCTGAGAAGTCATTTAGTGTTGCAGATTTGAAACGTGCTATATACCCTGGATCGTCATCATTAACCTGCAGAAGTCTGCGCAAAAATGCTTCAAACGGAAGTACAGCCGAACATGTAGCATACTGTTCACTACCAATATACTCAGTAGCATCTGCAAGTGGACCCAATACCGAGACAAATTTTGACATTTTCTCCCAGTCCAACTCCCTTAGTTTATCTCCAGTGTAATTCTCGGGATGGTCAATATGATACTGCTTAATGGCATCTTTCACTTCCAGCAATCTGGCTAACATTAGGTAGGTACTGTTCCACCGCGTAGCTACATCCTGCTGCAATTTGTGAAACTTCACATCGTCAGACCTGTTAGAGGTACTGGCTTGGCTGGCCTTTAGCTCTGATGTATTCCTTGAACTGCGCTTAAAATGTCCAACTAGCTGTCGACATTTAGCCAGAATAGGAGATGAATCAGCTGCTTTCAAACCTGCTAGTATGCTCAGTTGAAGACAGTGAGCAATACACGGTATATGGCTGTAATCCGTCCATCCTATAACAGCAACCATATTTCGTGCACTGTCCGTTACGATACAGCTAATTTTTTCAGCAATGTTCCACGTTGCGGCAAACTCTTCATAGAAACTGGCAACATTATCAGCAGTGTGCCTTTCTTCAACATTTATGCAAGCTAAAGCGACAGGCGTCAGTTTCCACTCAGAATCAATCCAATGACCTGTTATCCCACAGTACGATTCATTGTTGGTGGAGGTCCAAAAGTCAGTAGTTAGAGCAATACTATGAATGCATTCTAGAACTTTCTTGTGCTCATTCAACTTCTCATTGTACATCTCTCCAATGACAGTGTCGATTGTACGGCGACTGGGCAAAGTATAAGTCTGGTTTTGAAGGGGAATACGAAGCACTGCCTCTAGTCCAGCATCTTCTACAATTGCTGTTGGACGTCCAGAACTGGCAATCCAATGAGCTATTGCCACCTTCAGGTCGGCTGAGACCTTTTCACTGACAGGCTTGTTTGACTGACACGTAAATAAATTGGTGATTGATTTTATCTGAGGGGTCATCTTACGTTCACTGTCGACAACCTGTTGATATTTCAGAGGATGCTTGTGCTGAAGGTGATAAGTCAGCGATGTGTTTGAGCCACGGAAAGCAAACTGTTTATTGCAGTGAATGCAGTATATTTTGTCACCTTCGTCTACTTTACCATCAGCATTCAACTTGAAAACAAAATGCTTGCTTAACTTTCCAGTTATATGTTTGACAGAAACGTTGCTTTCATTAGTTGCCGCAGCCATATTTGCAAAACAAACTTTGTTTACTTTAGAAACAGATATAGAAATGTAAGATAATGTTCCCAGGTCAGTAAGTATTTTAAAATATGACAAAATTTTTAGTCGAGATTTTCAAGATACGCGCTTTCAAAATTAATTTTATATTTATCAAATTCTATTGAAAAATTCTAAATTTAATACTCTTTTTCGTCATGGCTAATGACTTTGAAACAATTGATTTTGAAAAGTTGCGTTTAAACGTTTTTAAAACTTTTAAAACTGAAAATAACTTCTTTGCGAATGATTTATATGAAAACGATATATTTTTTTATAAATTTTTATGCTTAACATTTATCAAATTAACAGATATCAAAATATATTGTTCATGCTAAAATTTAAATTAGGCCAAGTACCATACCACTTCACAAATAATTTCTTTATAAATAACGTTAATAAATATAATATAAGAGAAACAGGTAATCTTGAGTTTATTCTAATTGAAGAATATTAAAGTTAACTTTAATATTCGAGTAGTTTTAATACAACTAGTTGTACTTAATATATAATATATTACCTATATTGAACATAATATATATTATTCACTTGTAAGGGCTTCGTGATAAGATCAGTACGATCTTCTTGAAGTCCTGTCTGTACTATTTTAATTATAATTATAATCTCGTTTATATATTTTGACTAAGGAAACTTGTAAATATTACTATTATAAATTACGAAACTTGTAAATATATATATGTACAGCAAAAAAAAAAATAAAAAAATAAGTAACGGAAAACCGGCAAAAATTAATCGAAATATTATTGATTAAAGAAATTTTAATCGATTAAATAAATTAGCAATTAATCAATTAATTAATCGTTAATTTCCGCAGCCCTAAAATAAATACATTCAGTAAAATTCCTTGTAAATAAATACATCCAGTAAAATTCCTTGTAAATAAATACATCCAGTAAAATTCCTTGTAAATAAATACATCCAGTAAAATTCCTTGTAAATAAATACATCCAGTAAAATTCCTTGTAAATAAATACATCCAGTAAAATTCCTTGTAAATAAATAGCATATTTATTTACAAGGAATTACTGAATGTATTCAAATGAGCGATTAAGTGACTCTAAACTGATTAGATCATTTTTGAACTTTTTATATCGGCATGTGAATAGTTTTCATTTATAAATTTAGAAAGTTATAATTATTGACACAAAAATAGTCAAACCTCTAACAGTCAAAGTTAGGAGCAACATTTTTGACTGAAGTCCCAGAGAATTACTAACAAATGACTAACCCTGGCTATTTGAAAAACAATTACTAACCCTGAGAAAACAGGTTTTTTTTATATATCTTTAGATGAAACACCTTGAAAAACCCCTGAAACTGTGTCTGAATAGCATAGGGAATGTCTTGCACATATAATATAATCAATTGCTGTTGCTTTTTTCAACTCCCCATTCAAGAGGCAAAAGATTAGAATTGAATAGGGATGGGTGTGTGTGTGTGTGTGTGTGTGTGTGTGTGTGTGTGTGTGTGTGTGTGTGTGTGTGTGTGTGTGTGTGTGTGTGTGTGTGTGTGTGTGTGTGTGTGTGTGTGTGTGTGGGTGTGTGTGCCAATCTTCTTTAATAGTTTCTATAATACACAAATTTGTACTATTACGTAGTATAGAAGTTATTACAACCTCCTTCTCCCAAAAAAACAATTTCACATTAAAAAACTGGAAAGAACCCTAGCTGATCTATAACCAAAGAACTCTTCAAAACCAGCTTTATCAATAAAATTTTGAACCAAACTGGAAATTTAGAGTTTGAGTTCTTTCCCATCTCAAATTTTTCAAATTTGAGGTGGGAAACACAGGGCATAGGAACATAGGAAATTAAACTCATGGCTTGATTTGGTATAAAAAATTAGCAATTTTTCTCTGTTCTCTGTTGTTTAGGAAACACTCTTTGTAGAAAAAATTGTTAGCAATTTTTTTTCTTTTTAGCCAACATGATTTGGTAGACAATATTATAAGCATCATGAGGGCAGAAAGTAAGAAAATAATTTAGTGTGTTATGTTGGTTCACATTTTATTTTAACTAAAATGTCCTATCATATATAATGTAATATAAAATGTAATCCATTATTAAACAACAATATATGACTTAATATCAGTAAAAAATTATGTATATGTTGCAAAAAAAAAAATGTACATGTGTTTGAAGAGAGCTTTCACCAAGTTTTTATCAAAGTTACATTAAAAAAACTCCTTTTGGTTTAGGAGATTCCTTTTGGGTTGAACATGTGTAGACCATCCTACCAGTCTCTGCTTATTTTCCATAATAGTGATTTTAATTTTTCAAAAATTTATTTGTTTTATTATACATTTGAAAAACCCTGAAAAAGTAATACTGTAGTTATAGAAAATACTAATAAAAAGGTGTGCTGCAACAAAATCACAATATCACCAGTTAAATTTTCTTATTGATTACACTGAATTTAAAGATGGGACAGAATATATTAGTACCACTATAAATCAATATGCTTATACTTGTAGTTCTATTGGATTTTCTATTAAGTTTGATGAGCTGTGAATAACAACCTTTTTATAAAACAAAAAATTATTAATTCCTATACAGTAGCGTGCAAAAGTTTAGAAACACCTACTTTTTTTCAGTTTTTAACGCATAATTTTTCACAAGCTTTCTCAAATAACCTGAAATTTTTACCAAATGTGCTCTATATTATAACAATTCAAAATCCATTTCACAAAGTTTTTAAAGCTCACCAGTCAATTAATTTTTATTGTTTTTTTGAAAAGGCTTCCGTGCAAAAGTTTAGAAACAGTATAATAACCCGCAATTATATCAGGTTTTTGTAAACAAAAGCCTTATAAAAGGTCAAATTTTTTTTTAAATTTATTATTTGAATTAACTTGAGATATTTCAAAAGCAATGAAGTATAACTAATTGAGAAATTAATTGTGAGTTTTATAATTCAATTACGTAGTGATATTTTAAAAGCATGGGAAAGGCTAAGGAAGTTTCATATGAAATAAAGAAATTAATTATAAAAGCTGTGGGGAAAAAAATGACTTACTAAAGGATTTCTGAACTTTACAATGTTTCTAAACCAGGAATATGTCACATTATGAAAAGGTTTTGTCAGCGTAAAACTATTGAAAGCAAGCCTCGCTCTGGAAGACCTAAAGTTACAACTGAAAAGGCTGATAGATTATTAGTAAGGTTTTTCAAGAATAATCCTCGGATGACTGCTGTCGAACTTAATTATGAGTCAGTTTCATGGCACAAACTGTAGCATTGATACAACTAAACGTCGATTACGACAAAATAATCTGTATGGTCGCCGTCCAGTTAAGAAACCTCTTACATCTGCAAGAAATTTAAGAACCAGAATAAAATTTTGGTCAAAAGTCCTTTTCTCCAATGAATCAAAGTTTATGCTATTCAGTAGTGACAAAATTAGATATGTCAGACGTCCAATAGGAGACAGATTCAATCCAAAGTATCAGTTACCTACTGTTAAACATGGAGGAGGAAATGTTATGATTTGGGGGTGTTTTAGTTGTGACAACCTGGGTCCCATTCATTGTATAGAAGGTATTATGGACCAGAGAGTTTATTTAGACATAATGAAGAACATTATGCTGCCCCATGCAAAGGAAAAAATGAATCGCAATTGGATCTTACAACAAGATAATGACCCAAAGAATTGTGCCAGATCTGTTAAGAAATATTTTCAATCAAAAAAAGTCAATGTTCTTGAATGGCCTTCACAGAGCCCAGAATTCAATCCCATTGAGCATCTTTGGGAGTACATTGACAGGCAGTTAGTTGGTAGAAAACCAACCAACAAAGACAATTTATTTGGTTTGATTAAAGAATGTTGGTATAATATTCCTCAGGATGTTCTCATTAATTTAGTTGATTCGATGCCTCGTCACTGTGATACTGTTTTAAAGGCAAATGGATATGCCACCAAATACTAACTTTTTTATTGAAACTATTTTATTAAAAAATTGTAAATTTTGAAAGTTTTAGTAAATATTTCAGCTTTATTGAAATAAATAATAATCCAAATTCAGTTGTTTCTAAACTTTTGCACGGAAGCCTTTTCAAAAAAACAATAAAAATTAATTGACCGGTGAGTTTTAAAAACTTTGTGAAATGGATTTTGAATTGTTATAATATAGAGCACATTTGGTAAAAATTTCAGGTTATTTGAGAAAGCTTGTGAAAAATTATGCGTTAAAAACTGAAAAAAAGTAGGTGTTTCTAAACTTTTGCACGCTACTGTATATAAAATTCTTATTCTAACATTTACGTTTGTCTAAGTAATGTTAAGATAGCCAGGCTAAAAAATGATTCTGCTTCATGCTTTTGCTTGAAATTTATTAGTGTCACAAAATGTGAAATCTATTTCTGATTTGTGAAATCTATTTCTGATTTCTGAAATCTAATCATTAAAAAATGAATTGCCAGAAATTGGAAATTAAAAAAGTAATTTAGATCAAATTGAAAGTAATATCGATTATCATTATTATTATTATTATTATTATTATTATTATTATTATTATTATTATTATTATTATTATTATTATTATTATTATTATTATTATTATTATTATTATTATTATTATTATTATTATTATTATTATTATTATTATTGTTGTTATTATTGTTATTACTATTTTTATTATTATTAAAAGAAAAAATCAAAGTGCAATAACAAAAGTCCTAAAAATTTTTTACTATTTGACATAAAACAAATTACCAAAAAGTTAGAGTTAATAATCTTAATTAAACACAGTTAATAATTTAAATTAAAAAATATAAAAGTAAACTGCTGCAGTAAATTTCTAGGCATTTAACACTAAGTTTGTGATTTCTAAAAGATTCTTATAAAAACTTTTTAAAAATTTTTTATGAAATTTTAAATTTTTTTGTTATGGAAAGTCCACAACAATGAAAATTTAACTATTTTAAAGAAGTGTTTTTTAAATTTTTTTTAATGCATCTTACAGGCTTTTCTATTGAAGATGTTGAAACGCTTCCAATTGGCTACAAAATACCAATCAAAGAATTGTTTTACCATTACAAAACAATGAATCAGTCTGAGATGTCTGTGGAGACTGCTGCATACTTAAAACGTGATGATATTGTTTTTTTAAAAAAAAAAGATTGCCACCAAAATGAAGATAAAAAGCTTTTAAATAGTGTCAGTACCTTTATTTAGATTTAATTCTTGTTTTCCGCTTGAAATTTTAAAACTTGCCACTCCTCTCCCTCTCCTGCATTGAGAGCTTTTCACAGCAGAAAGATGGCAATTAAGATCATGAGACCAAAAATTTTAACTGCATTATGTAAATATTATATGTTTACCATTATTGTGGCATTTATTATAAACACTTTTTTGTTATTTAAAGAATTTTTTTGGCTTTTTAATCTAGGTTCATGATCGTGATGGAATGTCTTTTGACACAGAGGTTTTTAACTTTTCTTTTTAGAATTTTCTTTAAATTTAAATTTGTTCTTTGTTTTTTATTTGAGAAAATTCTTTTTTTGTTTCTTATAATTACTAAACTTTTTATTTAGAGTTAATAAAACATCGTTTTATTATTTTATCATTATTTTGATAATAAAGTTTTGTAATTTAATGGTTATAATTCGCTAGCAGGTTTCTGGTATTAAAATTAAGAAAAAAAGTTGGTAATATGTAAACTGTGATTAAAAAGTTGACTTTAAAATCAAACTCAAACCTGATTATTGTTGTTGTTGTTGTTAATATTATTATTATTATTATTATTATTATTATTATTATTATTATTATTATTATTATTATTATTATTATTATTATTATTATTATTATTATTATTATTATTATTATTATTATTATTATTATTATTATTATTATTATTATTATTATTATTATTATTATTATTACTATTATTATTATTATTATTACTATTATTATTATTATTATTATTATTATTATTATTATTATTATTATTATTATTATTATTATTATTATTATTATTATTATTATTATTATTATTATTATTATTATTATTATTATTATTATCATCATCATTATTATCATTATTATCAATTAATTAATATACTATTAAAATGTTAAGAAACTCATAAAAGTTTTTGAACTTGTCTATTGTAACAGTTTTAGGTTGGTAGTCATGAGATTATTTTTGATACTATTATTTTTCATGGTAGGTGTTTAGAGTTCGCTTTAGTCAAGACTTGCGTATTGATGAAGTTAAACGTCTGCTTGACTCATCCAAACCTGTTACACTGTCATTGATACAAAAGCTTGATGTCAAGTAAAGTTTGCTTTTTAAAAATATCTGAAAGCTGTATCTCAATTGCAATTTACCTTGCAATAGTGATTTTTTTTTTTTTATAACTGAATAGTGATTTTTTTTTTTTTATAACTGAATGAGGAAATTTTTCAAATCCTAATTTGTGAATGTTATATCTTTGCAGTGATCATGGATTTTTTAATGTTGTTTTTAATCCAGTGATCATGCATTTGCCAAAGAAGAGGAAGCTTATCTAAGTTTGCTATGTAACAGGACTATGTCATTACCGATAGCAAGGTCTCAAAGAATTTTCTTAATTTTTGAGTTTTTAACATTTTTATTTTTATTCAGTCCTTAAACTTTATTCCATTTTTTTTTTTATTTGTTTTTAAAATACTTTTTTTTTATAAAATAGTCAACTTTTTTTTCTTATTCTTTTTAAGTTTCTTTGTTGAATCTTTATGCTATTTTTATGCTTTGTTGAAACTTTATGCTATTCTTTATTTATTCCTCCTCTTTATTCTTAATTGATTTCTTTTAATAGGAATTTTGGATAATCTATTGAACAAGATAATAAAGCAGAATTAAACTCTTTAGTGGTTAACTGTTGCAAAATGTCTTTAATTTACCTTCAAGCTAAATATAAAAATGACATAATTAAATTGTTTATAGGTTATTGATTTTGTTAAATTGTAACGTAATAATTGTTACTAAAATGTTTTTTATCTATAGAGGAATGTTTACCTTGGGTACCTCCAGTCCAATAATCTCTGAAGCAGTCACTATACCAACTCTTGAGCTTTCTGGTTACTCGAAAACAAAGTACTTTAGTTATTATCTTGAACTTACTTGAAATTGATTTACTTTAAATTTAATATTAACTATTTACTATTTTATTTATTTTACTAATATTTTCAATATAATCTAAATTTTTAGAAATTATTAGCTGACAAAAAGATTTTTCAAATCTAATTTATTTTAATTTTTTATAATTTATTTCAATTTGTTAAGTTAAAAAAACTATACATAGGTATTAAATTTTAAAAGGAACAGGAACTGTCAAACTTGATTAAACTAAATTAACTCTTTTGCCCCAAGTTACACCCTGATGTCCCAATATACCCAGCTGACAGTATAAAAAAACCATAGAGAACCAAAAAAGTTTAGGATCATATTAAAAAAAGCCTTAACACAGATTAAAAAAAGCAGAGCTCAGACCAAATAAAAAATGCAAATAAAATATTTAAATAATCTTATGTTTTAAGAAGTAATTATTGAAACTAAATGATCAACATTTAAATATTATTTTAAAATACATTTATTATGAAGCACTTTAGTAAAATGCACTATTAATTTATTTGTTAAGTTTTAATTTCTACTTGCTTTAAGTTTCTTAGTATAGTCTTCCTAGTTTAATTTTCATAGTGACTATATGTCACAGTAATCAAACAATATGGCTGCTATGTGATTTATCCAAGATTTATAAGAATATATCACATAATAATTCATGGAACACGTAAGATTAAACTAAAGTTGTATTTAAAAAAAGAAATATATAAATAATATCACAGAGTATATTGTAATCGTAAATAACTGACTTACTGAGTTTACGTAAAAGTAAAACTTATGCTAATTTTAAATGCTGCAAAAAACTGCAGATGTTCTGTAGTATTTGAAAACTGCAGATGTAGTGTTGGAATACACAAAACTTGATGAGTCACTTAAAACAGTTATGAAATAATCTTGCTGTTAAGCTATATCAATGTTTTTCTGAACATATATTGAGAAATTTTTTTTTTTTTTTTATTTACCAAAATCATAAAGGTCTAAAAAGTCATTGATTTTTGTTTTTCTTGGATTGGATTTAAGGATGTTGTTTTACTGCTCTTTTTACTAATCAGGTCTTGAACAAATCTTTAATTTGCTAACTGCTATTGGCTTAAAGGTGTGCTCTTCTTCAGGAAACTTAAAAAAAGTACAAGATATTAAAACTTAAACAGGACAAAAACTAAAACCAAAGTTGTATTAATTTCAAAGATTGCAGCTCACTTGAGATAAAGCTTCACATTCTGCAAAATCAAAGAAATAATTAGTTTGCTCATGTTACGATAATCCTTAGAGACTTCTTCAATAATAGCAAGAACAAATGATCTTTTCAATCAGAATCATCAAGTTTTAAATAAGTTGAAAATTATCAAATACCTATAATGATATTGTGCAATTACCAAACTCTACATGTTTAGAATTTCATCTTGCAAAAGATTGTCTATATCTATATATAATATCTATCAGATTACTTATACTTGAGTGATGTGTTTACTCATTTTATCTTATAATCATATTTTATAAAAACTAAAGAAAAACTTTATTAAAAATACTTAATTCATCTAGTGTCCTTAAATTTTGTTCTTACCCTGGTTTCATAGATTCCTTTGGCAACTCTTAATTTTACATGTTTTTATGAATTAAAAAATATATTTTTACTGATTTTTAGAACATTTTCAAAAAATTTCTATATATTTTCGTCAAATTTTAATAACTTTAAAAAATATCTAATAATTCTTACACTTCACTTTTATTGAATTGAGTGTATACATGAAAATGACTGAGCAATTTTTGAAAGCTATAAAGCTAAAGCTATTGAATAATCCTATTGAAGATTGAGTTAGATAAGTCATCTTAAAATGCACTTTTGTGAATTTTGCTCTAAACATACAGTATAAGATTATAAAAAAATTATTAATCTATTTACTATAAAAATTATTAATGTATTTACTATATTTACTATATTATGTAGCTAAAAGTTTTTGCCAGCAAATGGATTATTTTGATTCTGTAGTTGAAGTGTTTTCAAATTTAACCATAACTATCATATGCTTTGAATTTTCTGTTTGTAATTCATTTTCATTAGTTTCGTTGGAGTAAAATTAGAAGGAAAATATATAAAGAAATAAAAATTATAAAAGTGAGCTGATGAAATTACATTTTTCATAGTAATAAAACTGTGCAGTGCAATCCTAATGATAGTGCATCACTTTTGTGGCCATCTTTTCATAATGGTGTTGCAGCTGGTTTAAAGATTGCTCCTGGTGTATCACAGGTTAATATTATTTAATCAAATTTTAGTTAGTAAACTTGTATTTGTAATTCAGAAATGCAAAACAAATATTTAGTTTGAAATAAACTCCATAATATATTACCAAAGGCAATATATAGATAATGAGAAGAATCATGCCACTAGAATTTTTCAGTGGTAACTTTTTTTCGTGCTTTTGTTGCTTTTTTTGTCGTGCAAGAATTTCACATTTTTAATCAGCAAAAAAAAAAAAAATCTTGCTGTTTTAAATTTCTAATGTGCAGATTTTGGAATTTAGATTGACTCAACTTGGATACTGTTTAACAAACTCAAATCTGCTGACACAGCGGCTGATCATGCAGGATTCTTATATGCTCTTGGATTGTCTGGTCACTTATCAGTATTGCCTAATATATATTTGCATGATTATCTAATCAAAGTTTGTTACATTTTTTTTTTTTTTTTTTTTGAACTTTAATAAATATAACATTATAAAACTTTCTTAAACTAAAATGGTGTAAATATAAAAGAATTTTTTTGCTGGTTCTTGGCTCTTTTTACTGAAAGTCAATAAAGTTAAAAAAGTTCACCTTCTTTGTGTTGTTGACAGGCTCATGATCTAACTACAGTTGCATTGTTAATTGGAATATCTTGTACACAGTAAGTCATACAGTTTTATGAAAAGCAAAAACCTGTTGTCTTGATTAATTGCCTTGATTTTTTTAAATTTGTTACCACAAATATGTGCTATATATATGTTACTATATTTGTTGTATATGTGCAATGTTTTAGGATTGGATCAAAAAATTCAGACATTTATAAAATTATTAGCCTCCACCTTGACTCATTACTTCCGCCAACCAATCTTGAACTTTTTATTCCTCAAATCAGCCAAGTTGCTGCCATTACCTCACTTGGCTTGCTCTTCTTTAACACTGGAGACAGCCATCTTGCTAAAGTTTTAATTAAAGAGATAGGACGCTCTCCTGGTGCTGATTTAGAAAGCTCTGTGGACCGTGAAAGCCATGCCCTTGCCTCAGGGTTTGCCTTTGGAATGATAATGATAGGGGTATACAGTTAATCTAAATTATTGGTTTTTGCTAAAAATTGTTTTAGATGGAAATTGTTACAATTTTTAATTTTGTTGTTATCTTTTTATATTTTCGAAGTTTATTGTTATATTTTTCTCATAAGTTAAACATTCTCATTGTTATGATCTTTTGTTAGCAAGGAAAAGATACAACAATGGTTGCAGATATTAATGCTAGTGACACCTTGTATCATTATATGTTTGGAGGCTACAAAAGAGACCAAGTAAATAGTTTTCTGTTAAATATTTTTTGTTTTGAATTGTAGGTGAAAAAGCTTTTTTTTCTTTTTATTTTTAAAATTCTTTTAAAAATAAAGCTTCAAGTCCAAAAAAAATTTTAACAGTGTTTTCTTTTATAGTTATACACTGAGTCTTCCCAACAAAATTGTCAAATACAGGTAATTTTAAATACAGTTTTGAAATACAGGTAATTTTAAATACAGTTTTTTTAATTTAAAATTTTCAATAAATCCATTGATCTAATTTAGAAGTTAAAACCTTTTTTCACAGGAAGGGGAATTAGTAAATACTGATATTACTTGTGTTGCTGCTGTAGTTGCAATTTCACTAATGTACCTGAAAACAAATAATAGGTAGGATCTTAGATTTCCTTTTTTTTTAAACCTTTTTATTTAAAATGCTGGTATTTACTTAGCTGTTAAATTTTTTTTAGACATGTGTCATCTTGGTTAAAGACTCCAATATCTGAAAAACTCCTCGATACAATGAAACCTGATCAATTGCTCTTGAAGGTTTCTTTAGCTTTTTTTTCTTTCAAACGATTTTATTTTTGTCTCAGGAAAATAAAAATAAAATGTTTTCAAATTTGTTTCAGTGTTTTTTTTTAATTTATATTAAAAATCAATAGGAAGTTTTACCATGATAATTATATAATTTATGTAGTTATGTAATTTTATGGTTTATAGAGCATGGCATACAATTTTGTTATGTGGGATGAATTAGTGCCAAATGAAAGTTGGCTACGAACTTTTACCTCAGAGGTAAAATTACTAGGAAGACCTTTTTTATTTAGTTCTTACTTATTACGTGTAAAAATTATGTTATCAATAAAATTTGTACGGGGGTTGGGGAGCATTGCTACACAGGCAAATATTCAGCAAATATTGATTTTTTTCATATTTTACTGTGTATGGTAAATTGCTACTTTTTAAGTGTTTAATAATGTTTTAATTTGTTCAAACTTAAGGATTTATGAGAAGGCATTCATCACTTAGTTTATGCAAACCTGAAAATACAAATCTTTCATGATTAACAAGCTTCAATCAGGTCAATGTATTTGAATTTTTTATAAATTATGAAAGAGAATTGTGGAAACATAAAATTCCACCCAACCACATTTTTTATACAGATGAAATGGGAGTATCAGCTGTAATGCAAACTTCTTTTTTAGTTGCTCCTAAGGTAACGAAACAATAAATACAAGCTGTATCTGCAGAACAAGGAGAAATGATCATATTTTGTGCATAGTTGGAATAACTGGCAACATAATCCCACCAGTTTTTATATTTCCTTGAGTTTGCTCTAAAAAAGAATTTTTGAATGGTGCATCAGAGGGTAGCTTAGGATCAGCAAACCCTTCTAGTTGAATGAATGCAGTTTGTTTTATTTAAGTTTTGAAGCACATCCAGAATCATATTAACTTTACAAAAGATAATCCCATCCTTCTCGTGAAGCAATTATGTTTTTCAATTGAGAACATAATTGCTTTTGTAATGTACCCGTCACACTGTACACAACTACAACATCTTGATGTAGGATCTTGATGGGGCATTTAAAGGGAAATTGAAAATTGTTTTCAAAAGGTTGCTAAGTAATCCTGATAGAACTAAAATCATTTACAACTTAATTAACACATCAATTAACACATCATATTTAGGAACATTTTCATTGAAAAATATCAGGATCAGGATTTACCAACATCGGTAACTGGCTGTTCTGTTGGTCAATTATTTTTGAAAAAGATTTTGAGTCTGCATATGATCCAAAAACAATGGTCGGAGAAAAACCTCCTGCTATAGCTGTTACAACAGGTAGAGGAGAAGCATTACATCATCAGTACAAAAAACTATATTTAGAAAACTCAAAAGTATTGTACTTAACCATTAACATTTCTGAACATAAATTGTATGAAAATGTTGCTAATGATTTTTAAAAATAGCAAAAAATTGTTTCCAATTTGTTCTGAAATTTCTTTTGTTTAATTTCTTGTTGAAATGTACCAATGCTCCCCCTCTCCCCTCTCTGTTAGTAAAAATGTGTTGGTTTTTATTAGTATTATATATTGATTTTTTATTGAAAGTTCAAAATATGATAAATAAAATGGATGAAAAATTATAAGTATAAATAAAATAAGTAAAAAATTATAAATATTTAAAAAAAATTTTTAATGTTTCCAACAACAAAAATTGTTTGTGTATGATGTTCAAAAGGATATTTAACTTCTTAGATGGTGAAAAAAATTTTTCAAGTGTAAAATTTGGAAAGTAAAAATAAAAAAACAATCAGAAATAAAGTTTGAAATGTATTTTGGGTGATCAGAGTATCTTAAAATTTAGTCAGAGAGGTTTCGATGATATTATCTTGTTTTGGTTTTGAAATCTCTGAATTCGTAAGGTTAAGATGATATGTGACACAAAGACAGTATGTTAACAGTGAAGTATTTTGCACATTTATTTGAATCAATTTTTGGTTGTTCTATTTTCAGTATAGTATTGGTTCTGATGGCTTTCTTAAGTTAGATCAGACACTGGAAATGTAAGTTACTTTTTGCATATTTTTAAAAAATTTGTCAGCATCAGCATAAAATAAAAAGTTTCAATTAAAGTTTTACGTTAAAAACTTTAACTTTTTTTCCTGATCAATTTGCTCAACTTGAGTTCAACTTGCATTCATAAGTTGCTCATAATGAAAACTTTGTTTGGTTTAAGTCAATGTCACATCATATACATTGTTGCTGGATGTTTTCTTGCTTTGGGAATAAAGTTCGCAGGGAGTCATAATACAGCAGCATTTAACTTAATGGTATATTTATTTTATTACCTTGCTATTTTAGGATTTTTTAACATAATTTTGGTTAAAAAAACAATTCTATTTTGTTCATATTACTATAGACTTAATTTTTATTGATATTTATATTTATTACTATTAATACTATTTGTTACTTTCATTATTGTAATTATCTAAAAACTGTATTATCTATTTGTAACATCCAAGAATATTTATTGAATTTTATAAAATTTTAGTTTCCGTGGTTGCAACTTATCAAGAATACTTTAAAGTCTGTTGAGGTAAGTCAAATATTGTTGAAAAATTGTAACTATTGGTAAGAAAAATAAAGACAATTTTTAAACTTTTTTTTCTTTAGAGTGGTGCTTGTGTGACATTAGAACAAAGTTTAGATACAATACTTTTGGCTTTGTGTTTGGTGAGTATTTTTTAAAAAAACTTTATCAGACAAAATCAATATTTTGATTGATTTTTAGCTTATTCAACATGATAGATTTGACAGTTTAATAAGTTTTTAACAAATTATTGATGTAAGTAGTAGTCTGAAGGATCTTCAATGGTGGAATACAATGAGATTCTATCTATTGTAACTAATGAACAGGTTAATTATTATTCTACATATAGCCTACACTCTTAATTAAAAAGTGTAAAATTACACCATTTTGGTGTGTAGCATGAAAAACACAGAAATTACAGTTTACACTGGCACAATTAATTTACACTGTTTTGGCGTTAATTTACACTATTTGGTGTGTTTTATGCATGAAATATACCAAAGCAGTGTAAATTTACAGTTTTTTGTGCTTTTCATGCTGCACACCAAAATGGTGCAATTTTACACCTTTTGATTAAGAGTGTAGTAAAGTCATTGTAAAACAAAATGTGGGTTTCTTTCATAAACTTTTGTTTTGATACAATCAATTTGAGGTGATTGGATTTAGTTTTTTTTACTGTTTTATCAGGACCATTCATACTTTACATAGTTGTTGTTCCATCAATAACAGAAACCATTTAGATGAACTTTATTTTCCAGTGAAAAGTCTCATAATACACATGGTGTTTTTGCAGTAAAACTTATTTTTAATACTTTTTTTTTTTTGGGGGGGGGGGATGAGGTCACACTGTTTAAAAATGTTTAACGAACACACTGTTTAACAATGAACAACTATTATAGTTTATGAATAAGTATTCGTGTTTGATGAAGAGGTGTTATAATTAATGAATAGTTACTCTTATTTAGTAATGAATAATCATTATGGTTAAAGAACAATTGAAATATCATGTCTATTTTATGAAGCAATCAGCTGTACATGCATCCAGTTGCTTCAATAAAAAGACAAGTTCATTTTGACTTTGTCATAGTTGGGGAGTTCATCCAAACTTTTGGACTTTTTTCATAAGTTCCTTACAACTGCTTAACTAAAATCAATGCTGTCAAACTTTTGTCACCACTTGGTAAGACAGCTACTGGAACTTTATCCTTTCTCAGTTTTTATGTTTGTACCATTGGAAATGAAAAGATTGAGCGATCATCTTTGCACTCTCCTTAAGTGCTTATCAAAGAGTTGAGTTTTAAAAATGCTTTAGTAGCAGTTAAACTTCAAAATGATAAAGCATGATATGATGAATATGTTTGTAGTTATCGATGCCCATTAAATTTACATTCCTATTAAAAGAATGTTGAACCATATTCTGAATGATTGAGACCAAGTCTTTTCAAAGGCTTTCTCTCTATCCCACTTCAAATAATCTTGCTACCATAGCCGATTGATCATTTAGTTAAATGATCATTTAGTTAAGAGATCTTTACATTTTAACATTTTTATTAAATTTTAATTGAATTAAAAAAAAACAGCATTCTTTCATAGAAACAGTCAATTTTTTTTTTTTTTTGAAAGATAAAATCTTGCAGCGTAAGTTTATCATAGATCTCGATCCCAAATTATAAACCAGTTGATTAATTTTGCATCAAATTATTTACTTGCTTTTTTTTAAGGTAATGGCAGGTTCAGGAAATATCAAACTTTTGCGTTTTGCACGTCAGCTTCATAAGCGATGTTCACTCGATGTGACATATGGAAATCATATGGCAATACATATGGCAATTGGATTCCTATTTCTTGGTGGTGGAAGGTAAAAGGTTTTTCTTCTAATATGAAATCATTCTCTTTATACATACAATAAGTTATCAAATTTTTTCCAATTTAACATTTCATTACACTTTTAAACCATTAAAACCTAAAATACTTTAAGTGATGCTTAAAGTGATGCTTTTAAAGATACTTAGATTATATCTACTTATCTGTCTAACTGCTGTTTTAAAACCAATTTGATTTTTTTTTTTATCAGATATACATTAAAAACAGATAATTTGGCAATTGCTTGTCTTTTGTGTTCTCTTTATCCCAAATGGCCTATCACATGTAAAGATAACATGTAAGTAATATTTTTTAAAAAAAGTAAATGAAAAAGTATTTTCTTTTTTTTTTTAGTTCCAAGTTGTGATTTTAGAAAAACATTTTTTATCTTGTAGGTATCACCTGCAAGCTCTTCGCCATCTTTATGTGTTGGCATGTGAACCAAGGCTGTTTGTTGCTCGTGATATTGAAACGAAACAGATCAGTTTTGTTCCAATACAAGTTACATATAAAGTTAGTTTTACAGCATGCTTTTCTTTACTTTGTTCTTCAAAATCAATCAAATGATCACCATAAATTCACTCGATCTTAACAACTTTGACCAATTTTAAAGCTATGTGTCATTTGATAGAGCATTAAATAAAGCTTAGTATTTGTTTACATTATTTGTGTAAAGATAATTTTGTTTATTACAGATTATCATAAATTATGTATATACTAATAGCAATTCAATTTTTACATGTTAAATTAATCATACAATTTTTTTATTTTTATATTTAACATTTAATAAAAACAAACAGAAAAACATTATACAGATTGTTTTTTACAATTACTGCCAACACTCAAACAAACTGTTGTTTGTTTATTGAATTTACTAAATTCTGTCTGATTTCAGAACTCATATTGTCTTAGGCTTCTAAAAAACTCTTTTTGAAGTCATCTTTAAATTTTGGAGTGTTTTTTCAGATGGCTTGGTCAATAGAATCTCAAAGATGTTCAATGGGATTCAAATTAAGAGATCAAGGTGACCAATCAGCTCTGTTAACATAGTTTTTTTATAATAATATTTAATGATCCTTGCAGTATGTTTTGAATCTTTATCCAAGTCCCAATTTTCTTGCTAAATCTTGAAGATTTAATTGCAAGATCCCAAAATGTACTTCTTTCATCATGACTCTTTTAAGTAACTCAAAGTTAGCAACCCTAGACCAAGTTATAGAATCCAAGACCATAACTTCTCCATCACTGTGTTTTAGCCTAGGATTTAACTTTTTTAGTTTTCTTTATTTCTTCATACTTGCTGACAACTATCAGATCTGAAGATATTGAAATTTGACTCATCTGACCATAGAGCTCTTCTTAAAAAAGACTATCCACATGGTGCCATGCAGCCATTTTTTCTGATCATTCTTATTGATTTATAGCTTCTTGAGAGCGTAAAAAGCTTTTTAAGTTGTACTTTTTTTAGTACTCTTGCAATTGTAGATTTACCGACTGCTGTTCCAATTTTACTTTCAATTTTTGTTTGGATTTTTTGTGCTGTTGATGAGGGATCTTTTTTTTCTTCAGTATTAGCCTTTCTTCACAATGGTTCAAAATCCTTTTATGATCTTATGTTTTCTTATGCTTTTCTATGATGTTCTGCACTGTGGTTTTGGAAAGTTTGTATTTTGTTGCTTTTCCAGTTTTGGAGAAGTAAATCAAGAATCAGTAGACCTACGTGTTTCTTTGTTTTTTCCGTGTATCTAAAGAAGTTCTGACATAAGGAACAATGTAGGGTGCTTAATAGTTAAATATATATTTCAAATGCAAATTTTTTCTGAATTAACTTTTTCACCTAAATTTAGCTGTACGATTGATTTTGAACAAAAAAAGTAATGCGAGTTTGTTTCAACATCCCATTCTAAAATTCTGCAAGAATTTTTTATTGTCAAATTAAACAAATCCTGCACTTCACTTAATGCTCTATCAAATGAGAGTGAATGGCTGTCTGATTAATTTAAAATGATACTGTACATCATCAATATTTAAAATTTGTGCAAGAAAAACTTATATAAGAAGTATCATGTTATTTAATATCGTGATCTTGTTAAAATGTCACTTTTTAGATAAATAATAAAATGTAAAATGTTTATTTGTTGAAATCTTAAAGAGGGTCTGTGATTCAGATGTATGATTTGGTTTTTTTTCTTTTTTATTTTAGGAAACAGATTTTTATCCAGAAACAGCAGTTAAACTTATGTCGCCGTGTTTTTTACCTGAACTTAAGTTTTTAAAAGAAGTAAGTTTTAAAGAGGAAAGAAAATTTAACACATTAAAATGCTGAGTTAAATAACTCATAAAAGTTACAAAAATAGAGGTGATGTGTATTTGAGTTTCTTCCAATAGGAAAAGGTTTTTTTTTTCCTCCTTGTTATAAGAAAGTAACCTCTGATTTCATCAGATTTTCACTTTGTGTGGATTTTCAATTGAAGAATAATGATTAATTTGAAGTTTAAAAGTGAAAACATAATTTGTTGTATTCAGGTTTCTATCATTGGAACAAGGTACTGGCCAATAATCTTTAATATTGAAAGCAGGTTAGTTTTTTTACAGGAGAGTTTAGCATGTCTTGTTTTAAAATCTTATGTAAAATCTATAATATTTTTTCATCTGACATTTTTACCTGTAGTTTAAACAGTATCTAGAGTTGCCTGCAAAATTCATATTCTAATCTTTTTATTCATATTTTAACTATTTTTTATTTTACTTTTTCTTTATTAGTCACTTTTATCTACTACTTTTATCTACTTTTTTTTTTTTAAATATTTAAATCACACAGAAAGATAGTTGGGCAGATAATTTGCAACATAAAAAAATATTTTTTAAAAGTAAATCAAAACATTAATAGTTTTTAATGACAAAAATTTTGATTAAAAGAGTTTTTATTTTTTCCAGTAAATTCAACAGCGACATATTGGATATATATGTGAAGAAGAAAGCTGGTTATCTTTCTTATGCAGAGGATCCAAAAGTAAGAATGCAGTTACCACTTTATTTGGTAAATAATTTAAATTCAACAATGAAATAATTTGAAGAAAACCAATTATCTACTGCTGTCAATGAAGATTAAAAAAACCAAAATTCAGTGTAACAACTCTTTGGTCGCCCTTAATCTTAAAGTTTTTTTTTAGCCTCAATATTAATCCTTGTAGTATGTCAGGAAAATTTTTATTTCAAAAGCAATATGAAGGGAGTTACAGTTTATAATATTTTACTATTACTTTAAATCACTGGTTCATCAGTATATTGTTACCACATGTTTTTACTTCTATTTAAAATATTTAGGGAACCAAGAACCTGCCAAGTATAGTTTTCAACCAATCAGACAAGGTGAAATAAACCACTTGTACTAATTTTACTATTGATCTTAAAAAAATTGAAAAATGTTATGGGATAATTATTATTTTAAGAAATTATTTTATATTGAAACAATTTTAAAAAAAAAAAAGAAAAATCATTGTGAATCTGTCATTTGTTACATTGTTCGATTCAGCATTTTGAAGATTCTTATCTTCTAGTTGATGCAATTCAAATTGATAAATTCGGATCCTGATATGGCTATGTTTGCTCAGCTCTTCTGTACACCTGAAGATGATTGTGAAACCTCTCAGGTATGTTTATTATTTATTGATTTACTAATTGTTGTAATGATTAGTTCTAAATATTTTTTTTTTCTTTGAATATTTTTTTTCTAGAAACAAGTTGATTTTTATGGTAGCATACTTTATGATTGTGTGCTCAAAGACAAATTGGATGTTCTCAGTGATTACATTTTAATTGAAGAGGTAATCAATGACTGTTCTTTGTAGCTTTGTATACAATAATTTCATTAATTTTATAAAAAGTATGGATTTTAATGGAATTTTTTAGACTTTACTTGGTCTTGAAGCTGGTAGACCATGTGAAGCAAACGTAAAACAGTTGAAGCTGTTACTGCTTTACTATGAAAATATCCACCCGAGGCTTCGTAGAAAGGGTTTAGTTCAGGTACTTTGATTGAAGTTGCACTCTTGACTTACTACTTAAGAGAGAGAAAGCTCCAATTAATGTTGTTGTTTTTTTTTTTATTTCTTACAGTTTTATCTACCAAACATTTTGCTTTTGTTAAATACTAATAAAGTATATTTTTACTTAAAATTATTTTTAGGAACCTCTATTAAATCCAATTTATATGATGCAGGCTTCAGTTAGACTGCAAAAAAAGTAGCAAAGTATGTTGCCATGTTGTTTGATATTCCTTTTTTTGGACTTATTTAGGTTGTTTATTTATATTTTATTTGTAATATTTGATATCTAATATTTGTAGGTTTTATTATCTGAAAATTCTGGAGATGCAAGAACATGCTAATACACACCTAATTTCTTGTAATTTAATTTCATCTGTAAATAAATTTTCTGAAACATGAAAAATGTTCTCTTTTTTATGTGCTTTACATTTTCTTTTAAACATTAAGTTTTTTTATAGAAATTTAAAATCAAGTTTAAAACCGGTTTTTGATATTTTTATTTAAGAGAAAAAAATAAATTTTATTTAAGAGAAAAGAATTTTATTTCTGTCATAGTTTTTATATCTTTCACAAGCTCTTTAAGCTTTTTTGTATTAAATTTTACTTTATTGTTCATAATTTGGCCTCCAATTGTTCTTTAAGAAAGAAAGAAAAAATGTTAACATATTTAGCAATAAATTCATAAATGCACATTGTACAATAATGCATGATTACATGTTTACCAATAAATGCATAGTTATACATTTTACAATAATCCATAGTTATATATTTTATAATAATAAACAAGAAAGTTTATTCGAACTACAATCAATTTTAATCTACAAATCAATTTATGTGTAGTTTTTTACATTTTTAACTTTTTATTTAGATAATTATAAATGCAGTGCAGTGAGAATTTTAATTTGGAGTTCTATCGTGTACCTAAGGTTAAAAAAATTGTTTGTATAAATTTAAAAAAAAGTGTCACTCCTCCAAATATTACCATTTTGTATTTTTTGTTTTAATTTTTTTATCAAGTTTTTAATAATTTGACTTCCAAATGTTAACGTCCAGATCATAATTTTGATTGCGATGATGATGATGATCATGATCATGATCATGATGTAGTACACTCTTTTTTCTTTGGTTAAATCTTGCTTTTCTGTTTTAGGCTCCTAATAGCGCCTTTTATATCCCAAACTTCATAACTTCAGAAGAGGAAACAATCCTTTTAAACCAAGTACGAAGTGTTTAACAAGTGAAAACTCATAACACAAGTGTTTACTTTGTGCTATGAGTTTTCACGAGAACGTTTGTGCATGAGATGTAGGGTATAAACATGATTGGGATGTGTGCATAGTAGGTTTAAAATAAACAACTTCAATATTTTTTTATTTTTTATCGTAAATATTGCTTAAGTTGTCGTAATTAAATTTTTGGTTTTCTTTTTGTTGTACTGAAATTTTTATATTTAAATTATAAATTTATATCATTTGAATTTCCTTTATTTAACATTTGAAATAGTTAATTGTTGCAATTGTTTATTTCCTCTTTTCTTTTTTCTTTTTTTTTAAGATATACGAAGTGCCAAAACCTAAATGGACAATACTTTCTAACCGAAGGTTGCAAAATTGGGGTACATACTTTTTTATACATAAAATTGGGGTACACATTTTTTTTGTGAGATTTCCTCTGATTTGTAGTGTTCGTTTATTTTTATCTTATTTTTATTTTTTTTTAAAATATTTTATCTTAACTTCCTGTAATTGTTTTAGGTGGTCTACCTCATGCAAAGGTAATTTTTTCTTTTGTTAGTTGATAAAAAAGAGAACTGCATCCTGTTGGATTTAGCTCTCTTTTTTATGAACTCTTAGGTTATGGATATTCTGAAATGTTACCATTAACCATGGCCATTTATATTGAATTGTCATAACGTTTTTATAAATTACTTTATAAGCTTATTTTTTATAATTGAAGTTTGAGATTTTATTTTTAGGGCATGGTTCCTGAAACAATACCATTGGTAAGAGCATTTACTTTCTTAGTTTTTTTTCTAAAGGTTATGTTAAAGAAAAAGCGTTTGTTTAGTTTTCTTTTTGACAGTGGTTGAACAAATATTTAATGCGAGTTGGCACACTAGATCTGTTTGATGGAAATCAACCAAATCATGTTTTAATTAATGAATATCAACCTTCGCAAGGGATCATGGTAAATTTATATCTTATCCATTAGATAAACGTTAGTTTTATAATTTACACAATTGATTTATTTGAAGTTTTTTTAATGTTACATTATTTGGTAGCCTCACCTTGATGGTCCATTATTTCATCCAACAATATCTACGATCACTATTGGCTCGCATACTCTACTGGATTTTTATAAGTCAAATATGGAATGTGATGAATATGAAGTATACATTTGTTTTTATTCGCTTGTTGTTCGTTTTTTTTTTTGTTTTTTTGTTTTTTGTTTTTTTTTATGATTATATTTATAGAGATTATTGATTATATTTATAGAGATTATTGATTATATTTATAGAGATTATTGATTATATTTATAGAGATTAATGATTATATTTATAGAGATTATTGATTATATTTATAGAGATTAATGATTATATTTATAGAGATTATTGATTATATTTATAGAGATTATTGATTATATTTATAGAGATTATTGATTATATTTATAGAGATTATTGATTATATTTATAGAGATTATTGATTATATTTATAGAGATTATTGATTATATTTATAGAGATTATTGATTATATTTATAGAGATTAATGATTATATTTATAGAGATTATTGATTATATTTATAGAGATTATTGATTATATTTATAGAGATTAATGATTATATTTATAGAGATTATTGATTATATTTATAGAGATTAATGATTATATTTATAGAGATTATTGATTATATTTATAGAGATTAATGATTATATTTATAGAGATTATTGATTATATTTATAGAGATTAATGATTATATTTATATAGATTATTTATTATATTTATAGAGATTAATGATTATATTTTATAGACAATAATAGTGATATTTTGATGCTAATATTTTTTGCAGAGAGGTTTTTCCCGCTCTAATGAAGCCTGCATTGTGCCTTTTGAAAGAAATCAATCTCTTAATCCACTTAAATATTTCCACAAGTTTTTTTTAAAGTCTTATTAGCATGTCGTTAGATGCTGCGCCTCATGTAAAAAATTAACTTAATTTAAATCTGTAATTTGAATTCAAATTTATCGTTTTTTTATATTTAGTTATGCTTTTCTGGCACGTCTTTAAACTCTTTGGCACAACGAAGTCACTTTTTTTTATGTTTGGCGCATGAACTGTTTTCTCTAAATTTTTCATTAAATGAATGAATTAATATTTATAGTTAATAAATAAATTCTGTACTTTAAGAAGATCTCCTAAGGGAGTCTATTTACATAGAAGAGCCTACGGGGAGTTCTAGTGCGAATGAAAAAAAATGAGCGCTGCACGGAGCTAAATGACTTAACGAATTTAATTGAATTAATTATAATTCAATGAAGAAATTTAATTCAGTACCAACAACTTTTTATATATATATATATATATATATATATATATATATATATATATATATATATATATATATATATATATATTCGCATAGTTTTTTTTTTTAAAAAAAAAAAAGAATTTGAAAAACATCGAGAAAATGGGAAAAATCTTTTAAGGGTTTTAGTTAATGGTGCGCGCGCGTTTAACACCGTGAATACAATACGTGAACAAAATACGCCCCTTTTTAATGACGCGACGTAAAAAAGCGCGACCCAAGATTTATCTAAGCGAAAATTTCAACTAATAACAATTTTATGTCAGCATGAATCAAAGTAAATCCTATAAAATAAATAAAAATGGTTGTAATGAATAAATATCAAAAAGTGTTAAATTTTAAAACATTAATAAATAATTTTTTATAGATAGAATTGACAAAATCTAGTCCCAACTTTACAAAATTGACAAACTAAAGTATTTCATAAAATAAAGTTTAACATGTTTAATGAGTATGTTTTATGTATTTCACAGAACATCTAGCGAGTATGTTGTGTGCATTTTATAGAATATTTAAAGAGTTGTGAATAAATTTTTAAACTTACAGTTAAAAAATTAGTTATTTTTAGAGTTTTCAATCTCGTTATGTTGGATCTTTTGTTCTGGAAAGAAGGAGTTTAGTGTGCTTTAAAGAATCTATGTATACGAGCTATATGCACGGTATAAAAGAAGTTTTCGAAGACAACTTACGCGATAACATAATTCTAAATGACGTAGGTGAAACAAAACAGACCTTAGTTCGTGGTACACGCGTTTCCATGACAATCAGACACTTTCCTAAAGTCTTGAAATTCAAAATGAAGTTGGGACGCTGATGATTTTTATTTCTGATTTAAATACTGGTTGTTGCTTTTTTATTATTATTAATTTTGTTAGTTGCATGTTCTGAACTATGAGAATATAGCTTATTAATTTTAGTCTACTATTTGTATGTCATAAAATGGTGGATGCTTTTAAAATAACAACCATATTCTAAGAAATCAAACGTGTCTACAGGTTTTAATCTTCAGTTTAAGTGCTGTCTTAACACTGAAAAATAAAAGTGGAAAAAGATTTGTATTTAGCGAATCACCTATATGAAGCTTTTATAAAATTGTCACTTAAAACTTAGATTTTGTATAAATTATAGTTGTGAATAATTAATTTGAATTAAAATTTGAAATTTAGTTATTGAGTTATTGATTTCGAAACAAAAAAAAATCTGGTTAAGAAAAAATAAATTTCTTTACAGATCCAAGGTTATTTTTTTTGCAAAAGAAAGTTTATTACAAAAGTCAAGTTAACGTAATACAGTTAAAGCTATGTTTGGGTCCTAATTTCTCCTGCAATTTTATGAGCCCAACATCCACGTCGACAATGTCTACAACTATATTCTGAGTTTAATCTTTATGCAAATAATGTCGTGATACAGAGTAATTTCAGAATCAAACCTTTTTTATGAAACTTCGCTGATGTTAAGAAACATGATAAAAGTAGACGTGAATTTTCTTCAGAAATTCTTGCATGTAGGTCGTGCATTTGTGAAACCTCACAAGTGGATATAATTTCTTTAGGAAATCGTAATAAAAAGTTTTAAATAGCAGATCATCAGAATTGTTCATTTTCGTGTTCGCTTTACATAGAAATGTCAACGACGACATTGACTACAAATCGTCATGCTATTATTAAAATAAAAAATAATAAACTAATTTTCTCGCCACTTGTTAAAGTTTTGATGAGTTATTTTTTTAGGTGTCCAGTTGCAGAACCCAATAGTAATTTTTTTATAATTATAATTTCCTTTCTAGAAAAATTGACAAATTGATATTGAAAGTTAATTTTCTTTACTAGTGGACCGTAGAATGAAGTTCTTTTAAAACCAAAAATTAAAAAAAAAAGAATTTGGTTTCTTGAGAAAAAATTTATGCAAATTTTTGTTGACTTCAAGAAGTGGTGTTTTCTTGTTATCATTTCTGTGTCAATAGTCAAGAATGTACGGATTAGAATAGCCAATCCGTACCAGTGTCAGTTTTTTCAGGGGCTCTTCAAATATATTTGTTAAACGTTTTGTTTAATCCTTAAAAAGATATTACAAATTTTTTTTTTTAAATAGCTTGAAAATAACGTACTATACTCAGGGCCGGCGCGAACACGTAACTTTTTTTTTTTTTGGGGTGGGGTGGGGGGGGGGTGTGAGTCAAAAAACTTGCCGACTAATTTTGCTTCGTCATTATTATGTAATCATTTTAGTATAGTATAGTTGATTACTAAAGTAACCAAAAATAAGCATTATTTTAATAATATAAAAATTCGTATTTAAAAAAAAAAGACATATTTTGAAGACTTTTTTTTCAACGGGTTTAGAAATTTCCTAGTAAACATTTATTCTCCGTTGTTTTACTGACGCCCACCTTTCAACAACCCTTTTTAAATCAATTTTGTCCAACATATCTTTATTAGTATTAAGAAGCATCACATTTTGAAGTCTATCAGCGTGCATTGTGGATCTTAAATAGTTTTTTTATCAATTTTAGTTCAATGGCTGAAATACATTTTTTTAAATGCTCAGAAGACAAACAAACTAGAGAATCTAAAACTTTTTTGAACTCTGATCTATAAAATGTATGAAAATCAAATTTTGTCTGAAAATTCGGAATAGTATCTATGCTTTTTGGCAATAGTCTTCTTCTATAAACTCGTTTAAAATCAGATTCAGGATCAATACCTAATTGAAGTGCATAACTTATTGAGCTTTCGACTAAATTATCCATAGCCAGTTTGCCATTATTAATACTGTTGAAAATCTCAGTTGAACTGATTACAAACTAAGAGCAAGTAAGTCTTAAAAGTTAATCGTAAGTCTTAAAAGTTAATCGTAATAGTTTTAAAAAACTTAAAATGCTGTAAAAAATTGAAAGTAAATATTTTAAAATGTAATCGCAAAAATTAAATGAGTCTGCATTCCCGACTAAGGTCATTGAATCCGTTTTGTGCCGACTAAGATTCAGTGTTTGGGGGGGTGGGGGTGGGGTGGGTGTATCACACCCCCTCTCATGCACCTCTCTATCGCCGGCCCTGACTATACTACACAGGACCACTGAAAGTGATTCAGGGTCTCGGAGCAATGTCGTTTTTGGACCCCAAAAACGACATTGCTCCTGCACTCTGTCCTAGCAAACTGAACGTTTAGACGAGAGTTTTAGAGAGAGATAAAGCTTAAAAAGCGCTTTAGATTTTTTTAATATTAAAATTTTTATTTTAAATTTCTTTTAATTAATTCTTAAAATCAATTTCTAATACATAAAATTTTTTTATAATTGTATTTACATTATATTTTAAGTTTATACTTCAGGAACAAGGATATCAACATAATTTGCTGCTCTGCAAAAATTTAAAAACAATACTTTATTAAATGTAAGTTAGTATGTTGCTGGGCTCTGGAACAATATGTCAGCAAAATCGCCTCTAAGGAACCCTGTGTATGTATTCTGCACTACAATAACATACCGTAATACAGCGACAAAACATTGATGCTAAAATATTACAAGATTCGATCCAAAATTCGATTCCAATGATTTTTAATGCTGAAATTTTTCTATGTAAAATTCTTGAACTTGAAGCCTTTGATGCCAGCAAGAAAAGAAAAATTCGGTTCTAAAATCATTCTATCTTTTAAAAGTTCTATTTTTCTTTCGGTTTGAGTTAAGCCGAATTCAGATTTTAAGTTCGAGCAACTTTGTAAGGGCTTCGCCTAATGTTTGAAATCGAGGCTAATTACCCAATAACCAGCAAGTTTATGTAGACTGGTGTACGGTATTAGCAAAAGTTACGAAAACGACTAGAAATAACAGTTAATTTTAAAATCAACTGTTGAAAACCACTTTCAACAAATGTTGTAAAAACTGTTATTTCACTAGATTATGGAGGAAAGACCTCAAAAAATGGCAGATTATGATTATTTAATTAAGCTGTTAGCACTTGGAGATTCAGGCGTCGGAAAAACAACATTTCTCTTTCAATACACTGACGGAAAATTCATTGAAGAATTCATTTCTACAGTGGGCATAGATTTTCGTGAGAAAAGAGTGGTACTTGCCTAAATTTGTTCTTCTAACATTTATACATACATGTATGTATGTGTGTGTGTGTGTGTGTGTGTGTGTGTGTGTGCGTGTGTGTGTGTGTTTACATTTTATATATATATAAATATATATATATATATATATATATATATATATATATATATATATATATATATATATATATATATATATATATATATATAGTCCAAAATCTCAATTGTAGCTACAGCTACAATTTAAAGATATGCTCTATTCAAATTAATCAGCAGTAAAATGATTTTTTTCAAATGACTTTTTTGTTTTTGTTTTCTAATCTTACATACATTTAAACTCATAATCATTTATTTTGAAAAATTTCCAGTTTTTTTAAATTTCTCTAAGCACATTAACCCTTTTTATGACAATTTTTCTGTCTTGATAGAGAACATTGACTCTTACTTCTTTAAATGTCTTTACTTATTTTAATATTGGTCCTATGTACACCACACAAGATACGTTACTTAGAATATTGTAGAGACAATAAATAAAGTTCATTAAATTTAGTGATTAGTCCTTGTAGAACCAAGCAATAGATTCTTTTTTTTTTTCATATACACACACACACACACACACACACACACATATATATACATACTTATATTTATATTGGTATTTTAAAGTTTAAAAAGACTCTAAATTTCAGATATTTTAAACTAGTAGTTCAATAAATTATTAGGAAGTCACATTAATGTTCTTAAATATTCTTAAATTGTCAGTAGTATTTTTTAATATTCTTATGACTATATTCTTTTCTTGTTTTTTTAATTTTGGCAGCTTTTAAAGTTGCCAAAACTTTTCACTTTTATTATTTTGTCAAAAAAATCTCATAGGTTTATCATGGGAGAAATGCAGATGGCACAAAGCAAGCTCGAGGGCAAAGAGTTCATTTACAGTTATGGGATACTGCTGGTCAGGAAAGGTAAATAGAACTTTGTAATTTATCCAAAACTTTTATGTAGCTCTTTTGAGTCAAAAAGTCTTGTAGATTGAGGGGATGGACAGGCATAATCATGAATGTTACAAAAAAAAAAAAAAAAAAAATAGATTTGTTAAAAGCAAGATTCAAATAAAAAAAATTGTTCGCATATTTTCAGTAAATGTTTTATGACGAAAAATTACTTGGTAAATCAACAATGAAAAAATGCCACATTAATCTTACTGAAAGTTATCAAAGGGGAGTGAGAAGGTGGAATATGCCTTTTCCCTATT
Source organism: Hydra viridissima (assembly GCF_058129835.1). Lineage (NCBI taxonomy): Eukaryota > Metazoa > Cnidaria > Hydrozoa > Anthoathecata > Hydridae > Hydra > Hydra viridissima. Next base: position 1,713,776 of record NW_028324303.1, read on the forward strand.
CCTTACCATCTCCTGTTTTCCTCTACCATCTATACAGGGATTTCTGATGGCCCTGTATGCTCAGTCTCATCTTTAAAAAAAAGTTCTTCAATAGTTTTATCTTTTAAATTTTTAATAATTGCATTAAATGTTAAAATTATGAAATTTATCTCATAAAACTCTTTGTAAACTTTTTTTTCTATGTATGAACATATTTCTCTGTACACTTGCTATACAATGAAGTCATCAAACCAATATGTTATGGTAAAGATCTCTAAAAAAAAAACTGTATTAAAAAATTTTGCTAATTATACAGTTGTCTAATGTCAGATTTAGTTGTCTAAAAATTAACTCTTTATTGTGGTAAAACTAAAATAGCTTTGAAGCTTTTCTGATTTTTTAATTTTATATATATATATATATATATATATATATATATATATATATATATATATATATATATATATATATATATATATATATATATATATATATAGACACTTACACAGTTTTAAAATAAAAGTGAACCAGTTAATTGCATTTTTTTTTTTGTACCCAAAGCATTCTTATTTTTATTTATTTTTGAGAGGTTATTAGATTTTTTTTTTTAGATTTTTATTAAAAAGTTTCCTTGCTGTAATTCACTTTATGTCAATTAAAGATTTAGAAGTTTGACTACTGCATTTTTCCGAGATGCAATGGGCTTTTTGCTTATATTTGATCTTGCACATGAAGAGTCATTTGTAAATGTTAGATGTTGGCTGTCTCAATTACAGACACATGCGTATTGTGAAGATCCAATCATTGGTATATTTGTGTAATTTTTTTGTATGCTTTACACCAAACACAAGTTTAGAAGATTAAATCTTCATTCATTATTCTTCATCATTATTTTTCATTATTATTCTTCATTCAGTTTAGAAGATTGTTGTAATTTAAAAATAGTTTTCAAGTCATTTTTGGAATTAAATCTTCATTTCTAAGAAATAACAAAGTTGTTATTTAGATTTCATATGTTAAGATTTGCCCAATAAATTATTTTTGGAAGGGAAGAATATGGAATAAACTGTATTGTGCTACCAATTTAATGTTGAAAAAGTATTGTAGCTAGACTGAATAGAACACTAGACTGCATAGAATTTTAGGATTTGCTTTCATGCAAATTTTTTAAATTTAGTTAAAAAATTAATGGCTTTAATTTTTAAGGTGAAAATTTTTAATTTCAGTTCTGGTTGGCAACAAGTCTGATCTCGACGACAGAGTTGTGGAAGAAGCTGCAGCAAAGCAATTGGCTGAGAGTCTTGGTATTCAGTACTTTGAAACAAGTGCCAAAACAGGTAAAAATGTATCTGAGGCAGTGCAATCACTTTTAGATCAGGTAAAGTGTACAAATTTTCTAAGATTTTTTTTTCCTTTTTGAAGGGGTGAACCATAGAGTAACATAATGTAGCAACAATAACATAATGTAGCCCTTCTCTATGTAGATTATGGAGCAAATGGAACGTTCTGTTGATAAAGCAACATTACCTCCTGGTCTTGCTAACGGTGTGGAGCGTGGACATAAGTTAAGAGAAATTGATGAAGCACACGAAGAAAGCAAAAACAATTGCTCTTGTTAGCAATCTCCATTTTTACTTTTATATGTTCTGGTCATGAAAACAAAGTCATTGTACAGTGTTGTTGGTTGAATGGTTTGTGTATTTAAGTAATGAATTTATTTATTTTAACAGAATGATGAATAAAAAGTTGAAGTTCTGTGGGAACTTCTTCTACATAAAAGATAGACAGTTAAAAATCTTATGTTTTTGGGCTATATTAATTTTCTATTTATTATTCTTATATATATATATATTATATATATATAAATGCATATGTATTTTTTTTTTTTTTTTTTTTTTAATGCCTTAAAGAAGCTGCATTAAAATTGCTTAGGTTTTTATAAATATGCTCTAAATATATATATATATATGTTTTTTACTTTGTTTCACTTTCTTCATTTCTTGTTATTTTTTTTTTTTTTTTTGTTTTTTTTGTTTTTTGTTTTTTGAGTCGCGTTTTTAGAAAAGTTGCTTTTTCTTTTTAAGAATTAGTTAAAGTATATTTTTAGTTAAAAGAGATAGATGTAATAATTCATATTTTTGATTATAATGGGTTTTTTTTGTTTTTTTTTTTCCATTCTAAATGTGAAACAAACAGATCTTATGATTTTTTGTTTAGTTTAGACAAATGCAAAATGATTTTTTTTTATAGAATATTATTTATTTAGTCCCAGTTTTTTCGTATTTTAAAATATTAAACATTCCTTTTTTGCTGTGTAAATAACATGTTATCGAAACAAACTTCAGTTTCATGCTACAATTTTTCTTGAAAATCTTAGATTGAGATGCCTTTTTGTAAATATTTGCTTTGCGAATTTCTATGTTTTGTTGTTTAAAACGTCTCGCAATTGTTAGAAAAAGAAAATCTTCTTTTCTTCGTTTTCTTTTTACCTGAGGTTATTTTTCGTTTATTGTAAATTTTAATTTCTGGATAGACTATTACAAACTACATCTGGCGAATCTTTTTGTGTTGATCAAGGCTTTCATCTGCCAAGGAATGTGTCTGTGTTGATCAAGGCTTTCATCTGTCAAGGAATGTGTCTGTGTTGATCAAGGCTTTCATCTGCCAAGGAAAGACATGCTTCACTGATGCTTCAACAAATTCTATTTCCGAAGGAATGTCAAGTATTCCATTTATTTTGAGTGCCATTTAAGACTTATCATTTTCAGGCTATCGTTTGAAGAAAATGTTTCTTTAGTAAATCTTTTGCACAAATGTAGTAAGTACAAATTTCGGTAAAATTGAATTACATATGTAAAAATTTACGTTGAAAGATAATAACTATCAAAATTCTGGTAACATTGAAATCTGGTCAACAATTTAACGTTTTAAAACTTACCATAATATTCACTGGTTTGAATTTCAAAATTATCGAAAAAAATTTTTCGTAAATGCTACGTTGGTTCGCTGCACCATCGATATATAGTGAATCACAATTGTCTTCATCATCCCTACATAAGCTGCATTTATAAAAGAAACTAAAGTATGCAGTGAATATATAAAGATAAAATATATTTATATATTGTGAAGCAAAAGTTGATATGCAAAAAGTTTTAGTTCCGAACTGCGGCTTTTTTGAGAAAACAATTTTTTGAATTTTTATTTCACAACTTAAAAAGATTCTCGTTATTGAACATGAAATGTCTACAACGGACAGCAATATCGGAGTGAATGTAAATTACATGAACTTTGGAAATAGCAAATGAAGTTCCCATAATATCAAAGGCTCTCATTCTTTCAGACTATGCCTAATAATCTTAAAATTGTTGTTAATAAGGATATTGATTTGATACTTCGTTGTCTACTATTAGAATTTTTGTTAGTCTTCCCGCCATTCGAATCTGATGCGATTCGAATGGCGGGAAGACTAACAAAAAGTTAGAAAATGCAAAATTTTGAATTAGGAATCTTTAAAGACTTATCTTTAAAGGATTCTAAAAGAATCTTCTGCGTAAGCTGTATGGGATGTCCTCAATATCTTCTACATACTAAACCAGCTAATGAAGGTTCCTTAATAATGATAGCATAAGTTTTTAGATTTTCTACACAGAAACAAATCTGCAAACAAAAATTTACAAGCATATATTCATAAAGTTTTATCTTATACACTTATCTTTTATTTATTATAAAAGTTGCTTCAGACGCAGGAAGCAATTTTATATATTGATCAGTCGTTTTGCAACGGATTTACACGTTTTTTTTGTTTTTTTTTTATAAGAAACTAGTACTAGAAGCCCAAAAATTTTAAGAAACTATTTGTACAAAATCACTTTTCGATAGGCACCGCCGATTCGGTTCGTAAAATCCGCAAAAAGCCAATCCGACTTATTTTGCGGATTAAAATAGTCAGTTCGTAAAAATTTTTCGGATTAATAATCCGAAAGCTAATTTACGAACCACTAGCGGATTTTTTTTTTTGCGGATTCTCTTTGCTGTTCGGATTATTAATCCGAAAAATTTTTACAAATCAATTTAACTTTAATTCGTTTAGCGAATTATACGAATCGCGTTCCGTTCGCGTCACCATTAAATGGTGTGGTCCAAAAAAATTACGTTTTTATTATGTGCGCGTCCTATAAATAGTGGATTTCTTTTTTATTTTCAATCAGTTCTATTTTGAAATCTTAACATACAACAATTCGTTCAACAGATCAAGTCTACTATTCTTCACCTACATTTATTACGGTAAGCCAATATTATATTAATTTGATTTAAAAGTTAAGAATATTTCAAACTGAATTTTTGCGGGTTTTTTTTTTTTTTTTTTTGTGGATCGAATTCCTTTGCGAATTATTTCGCTTTGCGGATTGCTTCAATTAGTGGATTGGTCCGCTAAAATTTATATTGTAATATTTCTTCTACTTAAATATTAACAGAAATAAAAATAGAAATAGAGATAAAAACTAGTTTGAAAAATTGTTACGCTCATTTCAATAATTAAGGCAAATAATTAGTTCTTTTATTGAAAACTTTATGCATGCCTCTAAAATATCATTTATTGTTAAGACGAATATTAAGGAAAATTTTCAAATAACTTAATAAATAATTAGTTCTTTTTCGGAAACTGTTTGTATGCATCAAAAACTATCACGTTTTATTAAGGCAAATATTAAGGAAATATTGAGGCAAATATTTCAATAAAAAGTCAGTAAATCGAAAATGTGATTTGATCCGTGTTTTCGAATTTTTAATCCGAAAAGTAATCCTTATTAACAATCTGATCCGTTTTTGTGGATTTTAAATTCAATAAATAATCCGAAATATTCGTCCGATCCGATATGGCAAACTCAATCCGATTCGTTTCTTTTTTTTTTATTTCACTTTTTTTTTCTTTTCAGATGCCTAAGCTGTCTAATATTTGGGAATTCTTCAACAATGTGGAGGAAAACAAGGCAAAGTGCAAGGCCTGTGGCAAAATATACTTAATCAATAAAAGCACCACAAGTCCTTTAAGGAACCATTTGAAAAGAGTCCACTTGAATTTATATAATCAATTAGAAAGGAAAGACAAGCAAAAATCAACAATACCAGACATTTTTGATGAGCTTGCCTCTGAAGACTCAGATTTTGAACAAACACAACAAAGAGGAAAAAAGAGGAGATGTCCACAAACACAAAAAGATACACCAGTATCACCACAGCCTGGACCAAGTGGAACTTGTGGCACTTCCAACACACAGACACTGCAAGGCAGAAAACAGGCTACCAAACCTGAATGGGAAGTTACTGACATCAATCAAATAAGAACTGTTGTTGACATTACTAAATGGGTGATTGAGGACACTCAACCATTTTCTATTGTAGAAACTGACGCATTCACCCGGATGATGAGAACTGCAACCAACGGTCAATTCAGAGCCATTACAGCAAAGAATATATCTACAAAATACATTCCTCTCCTTTTTAAATTCATCAAGGAATAAGTAAAAAACATTTTCAATTCAGACAAGTCAAATCTTGATGGAGTGGCCTTTACATCCGACGTGTGGACCACTGATCACACCAATTTGTCTTTCATGAGCCTTACACTCCACTATATAGATTCAAAGTTCCAATTAAAGCGCTTCTTGGTAGAAATGTCCTACTTCCCCGAACAACATACTGCCGACAATATTGCCAAGAAGCTCAATGAATCTATCAACAAACTGGAACTTGATTTTGGAGTCAAAACCTGGATAACAGTCGACGGTGCAGCTAATGTCCAAGCAGGTGTTAGGAAATCAATTGGGGTTCAAAGTGCAATTTGGTGTGTCGACCACCGTCTAAATCTAGTTGTCAGTGGTGCTGTCGATGATAAAAGATGTCCAAAATGGTCAATTCTCAACCACAAAATAACAAAATTAGTAGGTCACTTCAACCAGTCCTCTCAAAAAGCTATGACTTTAGTTAATGCTGCCAAAGCCTTAAAAAACTCCAGAACGAAGTTAGTACAGAGATGCCCCACAAGATGGAACTCTGACCTCCATCAAATGGAGTCTGTGGTGGATCTTCTTCCGGCGATGCATTCTTTAAAGAATCCAAACCCTACTGTTTCTGGAGGTTGTAAGTTGACAGATCTTTTACCAACAGATGATGAAGTGGAATCTATTCAATCTGTCATCCGGCTTCTGAGAGGCTTTTCAGAATTCTCTGAGAAATGCAGCAGTGAAAAGAATGTTAGCATCTGTTCCGTTATTAATTGCCTATACAACATCAGAGGAAGATTAGAAAGGGAGATGATCAAGCCAAAAACCGAGGTGTTATCAGAGCTTGCTCACTACTTCAATGAAGATCTAAACAAAAGATTCGAAGGGGAGTTGATGAATATTGAATTCTCTATAGCTCATTTTTTAGATCCTAACAGCAAGGGCATGTGCTTTGTGGATGAGGGGGAAAAATTTGAAGTAGTCAAAACTGCAGTAAAAAAAGCTATGGAAGAACTGTCAAAAAAAGAAATTTTGGCTAGCCAAAGCACTCCTTCCCCTTTAATGTTGGATGATGAAGATGATGACGACTTTGATTTCACTGAACAACTGAGGAAGAAAGTGTTTGGTGCAGGTTACATTAATCCTGGAGGTGAAACAAGCACCAAGAAAGCCATTTCTACTGAAATTGAGGGGTATTTGAATTCAAAACCAGTTCCAGCAAATACAAATGTACTGGAATTCTGGAAACAAAACCAGTATATTTACCCAATAATGTCAAGGCTAGCCAGAAAAAACCTCTGTATACCTGCTGCATCATCAACATCTGAAAGAGTTTTCTCAACAGCAGGGAATATATACAGCTCTAGAAGAACCAATCTTTCAATCTCAAAGGTTGAGATGTTGGTATATATGAAAGAAAACACTAAGCAACTCAGTAAAATTCAAGACATTGTGTGGCCAGGAAATGAATTTGGAAAATGATTAACTTTCAGTGTGATTTTGACTTTTTTTTATTTCTTAACAAGGAAATCATTTCGTTTCATTGTATATTTGAATATTATAAATAAATAAAAATGAATCTTAATTCGAAAGCTTTTTTTATTCTGAATCCGTATAAATCCGTAAAAATAATATCGGTTCGGATTCCAATTCGAAAAAAATTTTTCGAATTGCAATCCGATCCGAAAGTATCGAATCGGATTGCAATCCGAAAAAATAATCCGAAAAAATTTTAACGAATTATTTTCCGATAAATTATTTTCGGATCAAATCAATCCGTAAGTAGTTTGAACCGTTTAGCATAGATAATTCGGTGCACAATCCGCAAACCGATAAACAGTAACGAATCGGCGGTCTCTACTTTTCGATAAGAAACTTACTATATTAAGAGCTTGAGGAATGTTTCCTCGTTTGTGTTCTGTTCAGGGAAAAATCGGGAGGATTATATTACATTGAATGATGTTTGATGGAATTCAAATAATTTTTAGTTGACTAACTGTAAAACATTTTTTCTTATTCAACATGCTTTCAAATTGCATTTTATTTACTTTTTCTCCCTGTTGATAATCTGAAACTTAAGAAGCTCTCAAGAAACGTTTAGTTCAAGAGTTGTAAAAAAGCAATCTTAAAATAAGAAACTTTCCGGTTTTTTCTGGCCCATTTGCTCGGTTTCTTACACGGCAGTTCCGTAATGGAACTTTATTGTGGGCATGCGCATTAACAAATATTTTTTTTTTAAGCTTAAAAAAAAAAGAAGTGTATCCTGATAAGAGTCTTATCAATAGCTTTTAACTAAATAAACTCTGTATCGAATTACGAAGATCAAACTGACTTAACCCATAAATTTGCTGCTAAGCATTAATTTTTTAAAATGTATCCTGATGGTATTTCAATGTTACGTTCGTTAAATAAATTTAGTATTAATCTGCTTATTTACAATTAAAAAAACAGCGTAGAAAAAAAAAGTTTGATTTCTATATAAATATTCTTTGATAGCACGATTTGTTATTGTAAACCTATTAATACTTAGGCTAAAATTATACCTTCAATATAAAAACTTAGTTAATTGGGTAAATTTTCTGGTTAATTTTTATTCAAAAAAATCTCCATCTAAAATGAGATAAAATTATATAAGATATAATTTTATTAGATTAAATTAATCTTATAAAGATTAGATAAAATATTAGATAAAATTATATTAGATATAATTTTATTTTATATTTGGAGAATAGAAAAAAGAAAATTTGAAATGACGCAGAAGTTCACCAAGAAGACATGCGCGTGTTGAAGCTTCTTATCACTTGTAATCTGTGTACCAAAACCGCCATTGTCATGACATAATACAAAGTTGCTGTTGCAAATGTTGAACTTCATGGTCGAGCTAACACACTGTCATTAAAAGTTGAAGCAGGATTAGCTCACTATTGTTTGTTATTTGCATCAATGTACTTTGGATTGAGGATAGATGATCTTTGTCGACTAGCATTCGACAAAGTGCTATTATTATACATTCGTGTGAAAAATTCCACAATCCTTTGCTTCGTGAACCCGAATTAACATTTATTGAGCGCACAGAATTTTATAATATAGATGAAACTAGCCTATTAACAGAACAAAATGGTCAAATGAAAATCATTGGCGTAAGAAGTAAAAAAACGAGTCGGAATCCTGCTGCATATACGAAAACTGCGTCAGTGACTGACGTTGTATCTTCAGCAGCATTCAATGTCTCACCTGTTAATTTATGAACGCAAAAGGACGCAGCCAAAATTATATAAAATACATATAAAAGTATTAAAAAAATATAAAATATAGTACACCACTAGAACTAATATTTTGTATTCTTGAGAAAAGTTGTCATTTTCTTGGATACTTAACCAATAAAGGTTTTTTAGAGTGGCTCAAACATTTAATTAAAGTTGTAAATTCATCAAATGTTATGTTAATACTTGGTGACCATGTCATTCATGCAAAAAAATTTTTAGCACGCGATGCTGAAGTGCGAACAGTTACCTCTCCATACCACATATAGACTCCAACCATTAAACAGCTCATTTCTTAGACCGCTTGGTACATAATAGCCGGTCATAGCAGCCGAGAGAAATTTCGGGCCCCGGGGAAGTTTTAAGGGGCCCTCATTAGGATCAATTATATACCCAGGACCAAAAAAAGCGGCTCTGGGCATCGAAAGTTTAAAAATAAAAGTTAGTTAAATCTTTTAAAATCAAAACTATTTAAATTTTTTGAAAATTATTTTTAAAAATTTGTTTGTACACACACGGGGCCCCGGGAATCTTCCCCGTCCACCTCCCTCCCCCCTCTCGGCGGCCATGAGTACGATAAAACTATGCGGAAAAAACGGATGCGTTTGTGAATTCCTTGGCAAGAAGTAGAATTTAGTATGGTGAGGTATTTTGAGGTAATCAAGGTAATTGTTTCATGAGGTTTATGGTCAAACAGCATTATTTAAACTCTAAAAGAGTTTAGACTAAGTAGTTATGGCCTTTGGACATAAATATTTTACTGATACAAATTTTGCAGCTTCTGCATTCACTTATGTCAATCTTCTAACAATGGTCATTCATCTGAAGTTAAAGATGAGATGACAATACTAGCCAGAAGTAAGTCTTGTGAAACAAATCAGTTACTTAAACAATATATGCACTATTAAGACTTCTAAAGGTAAAGTAAAAATATTCAAATTTTCATGCATACATCACGTATTTATAGGATTATCATCACGTATTTCTAGGATTGTCATCATGTACAAATCCATTAAAAAAAGACTGAAAAAAACAGGATTAAATATTTGTTTTTATTTATTTTGATATCTTTAAAAAATCTTTCATTTTTGTAATTTCTTAAAAACCATGTGTTTTATTGCTGTATTTTTTTCAAAAGTATGAACTGTTTCAATTAATTGAAACAAATAAAAATTTGTGCCTTGTTGAAAGTTCAAGCTTGTTTCTAATAAAAGTGCAGTCAATAAAGTCAAATCATGGTTAAAAACATAATAAAGTCAAAACATTGTTAAAAACATAATAAAGTTAAAACATGGTTAAAAACATAATAAAGTCAAATCATGGTTAAAAACATAATAAAGTCAAATCATGGTTAAAAACATAATAAAGTCAAATCATGGTTAAAAACATAATAGGGTTTACGTCTACATTAATCAGTTAATAAAGACTTTCATAGTTAAGTTATCTTCAGTGAAAAAATATTTGTTCTTTAGATATTGTGAGGAGGAAGAACTAAATTAAAAACAACAAAAAAAAAAAAATGTACGCAGGATGACTCGTCAACTCTTCAAATAATTAAGTGATAAAGCATAAGAAGAAAAATTAAATACAAGTAGGAAAAGATGTAAACATGAAGACGCATAAACGATAAAGCATAAGACTTATTAAATACAACTGGGAAAAGATGTAAATGCAAAGACTCATCAACCTGCTACATAAATAAAAGATTAATAGGTATCACAATAGAAAAACAACCAAAAACTATTAAAGTTAAAATAAAAAGTCTTTGAATGTCTTTGGACAGATGAGTATGTTTGTCTCTTTGGACGGATGAGTATGTTCGTCTCTTTGGACAGATGAGTATGTTTGTCTCTTTGGATGGATGAGTATGTTCGTCTCTTTGGACGGATGAGTATGTTCATCACTTTGGAAAGATAAAGTTTTAAAGAGAAAGTTTTAAGAAAAATTTTAAAAAGAATTTTGTGATGAGAAAGTTACTTTGATGAACAAGCAGTTTTGTAAGCAGTTGAATAAAAGAAGAAAAGAGGATGATTTTAGGATTGATTAAAGGAGAATAACCAGAAGTTTCAAATAAAGAAGAGATGTTTGTAATAAAAAGAAGATATAAAAAAGAGGAGTAATTGATATAAATAGTATTGAACACTGCAAGAGAAAATTATTTGTATTACATAAATGTTATGAGCAAAAGAGTGCTAACCATTACACACTAATAGAATGTTGAGTTTTATTATATAACAGAATATACTGAGGATGGCAAATAGGACCTTAGCCCTTTAACAATTAAACCTTGCTTATTTCTAACGAAACTATCCCTTAACCTCGCCCTTTTCTAACCAAGTAATCCCCACACCATCAACCTTGTTCCCAACCTCCACATATACCTTTCCACATCCCTAATTCCTTAGCTTCATCATCTCACTACAAATCAAACAAATAAACAATATTAAAATATTTTAATTCTTTTATAAAAACGCCGCCCTCACAGTATGAAGGCCACTCTCCCCTATGTTTTGGATGTAAAATCAAGTTGTTGTTTTTTTTATTTTATCAATAAGAGCATGATAGGGTTCTTCTCAACATGTTCAGTAAACTTATTGTAAATTTTTTTGTTCACAGGTGTTGGCAAATGAGCTCTTTCGACAATATCAAGTTTTTTTGCCTTATAAACTGTACTTTTAGACACTACAGATATTCCGATCACTTCTGTTGTAGTTATACCCGCTTGAATCAAATTTAACGCTTTAGTTCTTTTTGCTTCAATCTTTAAACTTTTTAAATCAAAACTATTTTTCTTAACTTTGTTGTCAAAACAACATAAAGTATCAATAAAACACAAAAATAACAAAACTCCGGTTTAATTTAGTCCGCGAATTGCTTCCGCACCCTGTAAGTAATTGTTTGAATAACATCATTTCTTATTTACTAAATTAAAAACTTTAAAAAGATAATGAAACTAAACCAAAGATAAAAATCCTAATAAAAATTCATCTTCTTTGATCTAGTTAATGATAGGCTATTAGAATAATTCTTGCATGAACTTTTTAACCAGTCCTGTTGAAGGCCTTGGGTTTTTTTAGTTTTAAAAACCTGAAGTCATGGTCAATCCTACCTTTGGTAAAAAGAAACTCCCAAATCACTAATATTTGCATTACTCCTCTTTCTGGTTAAAACAGTTGAAGGGATTTTATGAACTTAACACGTGGTAAGACATTCAAATGCTAATCGATCGTTTAGTAATGTTGATTTATACAAATGAATGATGAGGGCTTTGCCCCGATTAGCGATAAAAATCGAGACAATTTTCATCTTTCAGTTGAAATCCGGGACGATACCGAGACGAGACGAGACATACTAGTTAATTCTTAATGTGAAATTTAAATAATGAATTTCTGGCACAATTACCGTTATTTATTTCAGCTGCTACTATTGATATTGTTATTCAATTTCGTTAAGTAAATCCTTCCATTATCCTAATTTATCCACTCCTAATTCACGTACATTCGGGATAAGATCTAATCTTTTCTTTGTTGTTGTTTTTAAAATCATTAATATGTATCAGAAACATTTTTGAGTACTTTATATAATTTTTCACTTTACACTGTTTAGCATTTTATGTTATTACTTCTTTGACAATCATCACATTACGTTTCCTGTAATGTTTAAGTAAATAATGTTACTTGTATATTACAGGAAATACTGAAGTTGTTATGTAAAGCTATGTCAAATGTCTAATACTTCTCGATTAATAAATCATTATTTAAAAAAAAAAAACATTTTAACAAACTTCTAAGTAGCACATGATTACAAAAATAAGTTCCCCGAAACTATGTTTGATATGTTAAAACCAGGGCTGTGGAGTCGGAGTCGTGTAGTCGGAGTCGGAGCTCAATTTGGTTGGAGTCGGAGTGGGAAAAAGTGTACCGACTCCGACTCCAGTTTAAAAAAAATCTTTTAAAGTTTCATAATTTTCATAAAGATTTTATAGATGTTATTCATTAAAATATTTTATGTTCTAACAGTATAAAGCATAAGTATCAAACTCTGGCCCTCCAGTTGTTACAAAACTACAAGTCCCAGGATGCTATGAAAGCTTTAGGATATCCAGCCACAATGGGAATTGTAGTTTGCAACAACTGAAGAACAAGGAGTTTGACATGTTATTTTAAGGCCTTTAAAACAGTGATAAGCAATAGGGTATTTTGCTGCTTATCACCGAGAATCATAAATCACCTCCCTTACGCTCTCCTCTACCATCTCTTAAACTAGATAACTTCACGTGCCCCAACTCCCGACTTAAATTGTCTGACACTGTGCTGCATATTCTTAGTAGAAAGCTAGGCGTGCCACCACCAAGCAACAAAGAGCTGCTCCACAAACAGAAAGACTGTAAGTATTCAATTAGCTTTGTTTCTCTGGAGAGAGAGAGAGAGTATTAGAAAATTAGTGGTTGAAGAAGATGTTAAACAAAAAGAAGAACTTAATGAATCCCTCAAGGGACGCTTTGTGTTTCTTAACAGAGTGAACTATTTTGCAACCAATGTTTAATTCTTTTTTGAAAAAAATGAAGCAGTTACCAAGACATTGGCAGTAAAAGACACCAAAGCTAATCACGCCAGCGAATTTCTCCAGGTTTTAGTAGAAAAGACTCTTAAACAATATGAGCTTAAAGAAGAACAAGTTCTTTCTGACCAACTGACAATATTTCAAACATGATTTTGACAAATTCATAATGTTATTAGCGACTGCATAAGAGTTTATTGGATAACAAGAGTTCAGAAAAGTTGTTTGTTCAGAAATTGTTTTCTAATAAATAGTGTTTATAGCACTAGGTGGTTGGATTATTTGTATCATATTGATGAAATAGCCAATGTTAACATTTTACTACAGTAACTTTGTTGTTACAAATTGGTTACTTATGAAGGAGTCAGAGTCGGACTAGTTTTTTTTTTCAGGGAAATTTCTCGTCTCGTTACGCTTGTACCGGTTCATTTTGAGAAAACGATTCCGAGACACAGACGCTTAGTACATACCTTGCTAGTTATTTTTCGTTCTAAATTTTGATCTGAACTTTTATTCTCATTTGAATTTTGATTTGAATTACCAATTAAAATGAGCTCTGCTACCCACATTTTGAGTGAGAATATATTTGATACCTTTATCTTTAAAAAATTATTACATCCCCGTGATCCCATTTCTCTGATCCCATTTGAGAAACATCCCCGTGATCCCATTTGAGAATCTCTAGTTCTTATAATAATATCATTTTAGATTTTCTTGATCAGTTTTTATCAATTTCCTTAAGCTTAGCTGAGAATTCCATTTCTAATAGTTTCAGTTGTAACAATTCTCAGCTAACTATGCTCCTTTGAATGAATAACTTCTGCATCAAATTGAATCGTGAATTAAAACGTGTAAACATTCAAAATTAAATCGAACCTTAAATTGCAATTTAACATTAGAAGGAAGAAAAGAAAGTCTTTTCCTGATATTGTAAGCATTTCAAAGGTTAACAAAGTTGATGCATTATTTATGATTTTTTTACAAGACCGTGCATATAACAATTTAGAGCTCGCTTCTAAGAAGCCTGTAGTTTGTCAGGAAAATTGTTACTTAGAATAAAAGATATAGTTTTATGATGTTTATTTAAAGATATTTATCAGTTTGTTTGTTAAACTGATGTTAAAATAATGGTAACTATGGTTAAACTTTGGTTTGTTCAAAAACATTTTTAAATACAACTTGATATTACACAATTTTTTTCTCGGCCCGGTATTGACGTCTGAATTTTAATAGTAAATTTGAAGAGCCCTGAAAGGTGCATCGGATTTGGGGAAAAAATACGCCAAAACTGGATAGATTTAAATTTTTACACAAAGTCTTAATGGAATAATTTTATTGAAACTTAAAAAATGATGTTCGTATGTTTCTTTGACCTGGCCATTGTTGATTTGCCGATTGTTGAATTGGTCATTTCATATGGTTAACTAAAGAGTAGCATTCTACTTTAGAAAATAGTTCAGGTAATATGGAACACCATATAGTTAATAAGACTATCAAATTACAAAATCTTTTCAGCATAAATATAAAACTCACACCTTAGTCACGAAAAAAATGTTTCACACTGTTTTGCCTAAATTTTACTTTTGTTATTTTATTCAGCCCGCTAATTCACAAAATTTGCCAACACTGACGTGTGGTTAGTTACAATGAAATTTAATTATAACAAAAAAAACTATTTGTCAAGTTTAAAACTCAAACAAGTGCGATTCTATTTAACTTTGCATAGATATCTCTCATAATATTTGTATTATCATGTTAGTAAGTTTAGAGGCCCAAAGAACAAGAATCCAAACATTAATACAAACTTACAGAGTGGTGAAAGCTAAGAAGCGAGGGTACTTTCAAAGAAGAAAACTCAAAGAAAAACAATAGATTTAACCGGAGAACAGTAAAAAAAAAAAAAAAAATTTCAAATTCATGACCCTGATGAAGTAAATAGCATATCACAAGATTTCACAAACGCAAAAATTATATATATAACTTACATTGATATTATAATTGGATAAATGCGTTCAGCTTCGCAATTTCACGTGTAACGGGTTTTATACGCGTTACGGGGCTCTTTGCTTCTAAAACATAAAACAAACAAAATTTTCTTCGTTTCAGCTTTCACTATTTTTTAGCCAAATTTCTATTTACACCTGAAATATATGAAATATATTTCTAGTTATGGCTATATATATATATATATATATATATATATATATATATATATATATATATATATATATATATATATATATATATATATATATATATGTCACTAAAAATGAAGTTCAAACATAAATAGTTACAAACATTAGTAATTACTCACTTCATAAGGTGTTTAAATTTAAATATCAAAAAGAGTGTTTTTTTTTTTTTAATTTGACATCACTTCTATGTTTTCTGAAGTCAAATTCTGCTATTAGTCATTATAAGTTCATTGAATGTTTTTGTATGCTGTTTATGGTGATAAGTATATTGAAGTAAAGATTTTTACCAAAAGCTGTAATGGTTGTAAAATGTGATTTAAAAAATTAATTCCAGAGTTTTTACCCATGGATAATGATGTCAAAGCAGCAAATCCCTATAAAAAGAATGGGAATATGCCTGAAAAGCGGAAATGTGTCGGACATATTCAAAAGCAGCGACGAACATGTTTTCGAAATCTTATTGAAATTCAAGAAGCTACTAAAATATCTTTGGCAGATCTAAGCTTACTGAAAACTTCTAAAAATTAATTAAATTCGATTAAAATCAAAACTTCTATGGTCTTGTAATCAAATCCAATGTAGGAAACATGTATTCAATAAAAACCCTTTGAGCCATAAGAAAATATGACCTTGGGTGAAGAGAAAACCAAGGAGTTAAGTTAAATTTATATTTCTGGAGGGTTAGTATATCTGTAGAATTTTCCAGTCGTTTATCTCACTTCACATTTTATCGCTTTTGCTTTGACTTAAAAGTACAGTTTCTCAAGTTTAGCTTTGTTCATTTAATCTGAAATTTTAGAGGGATTTTTGAATTTGGTTTATAAATCTTTATTTTTTTGTTCAGATCTCTATAAAAAGTCGAAAAAAAACTTAAAATTTTAGGAATAATTTGTACGGACTTTCATCATTTCATCATTTTAGTTTGATATTTAGAAAATCCCTGTGTTAAATGGATAAAAAAAAAAGTGTTTAAACTAAGTGCACAAAAACTCAAGTCACATGATGACGCCAAACATAAGATATGTTTTAAGTATTAGTCCAAATCAGCATATTTTGGAAAGTTTTTCCGCCATTATGGACTTAAAGTTGATTTAAAAATAGTCGATTTTTATTTCGGTTTCCGCGAAGTCAAATCCCAATGCGGTTTTTCGGTTACTTTCGGTTACTAAAATTAAAACCGAACCGGTCAGTTACTTGGAGACCGTTTCAACTAAATACTTATCAGTGTGAAGAAATCGCGTTTCATAAAATAAATTTCATTCTCTGATAATAATCAGTTCAACAACAAAATATGTAAAACTTGACGAACTAAAAATAATATTATCATAATAATATCAATACTACTAATATAACTTAGCACATAAATATGAAATTTATAATTGCTGAAAACTATTTGGAAATAGTTGCTTCGAAAAAGTCCCATATATCTTTATTCTAAGGGTCAGTTTCCACTCATCCGTTTACCTACGGGAAAGGGAAAGGGATGGGAAAATTAATCACGTGAGCATGCGCAGTGGTTAATTTTCAAAATTAAATTACAAACTGCTTATGCTCACGTGATTAGTTTTCCCATCCCTTTCCTTTTCCCGTAGCTAAACGGATAAGTGGAAACTGACTCTTAAAGTCTCACTCAGTTAAATCTCCATTCCGTTTACAAATATTTTATATAAAAATGTATACATAAAATATCTGCTTTTTTTTTTTTTTTTTTTTTATTGAAGAAAATTTTTATTAAGAACAAAAAAATTAAACAAAAATAAAATTTTTAGAAAACGTTGATTTTTTTCTACAACAAAAAGTTATAAATTTGTGCAAAAAACACACAAAATTTTCTATAGTTTTAACAAAAGTGTAAAATAATGATTTTTTTAGCTTCAGTTTTTCATGATGTGTTCTACCTTTTACACAAATTAATTCAAAGATTTTTAACTTTTTACACTTTTTTTAAGATTTTCCGAACCCTCGAAACATTCACCCCATACTTTGCTTGATAGAGGTTTTAAGTTCTGGTATCGTCGATACTCTCTAGAATATACCGTCCGTGCCATTATTTCTCATAAATTTTCAATATTATTCAAGTCGGAGTGAGCGGAGTAGCCAATCCAAAATACCAGTATTTTTTTCTTGGAACTATTTTTTTTACAATTCACGCTGCATTATCTTGTTGAAAATTCCATTTCTAAAAAGGAACACCCTCGCTAAAATCGATAAGGCACCTTCTAAAAGATTTTTTTCCTCTTGTATTTGTACTTCCTTTCATTCGTTTTAGCTGCACTTAAATATTTGGAGTTTTTCACTGAAAAACTATTGCTGTATCTCTCCAAAGTTACTACTCATGCCAATGTTATCTTTTTTTTGATTAAATCATACCAATAATAAATAAAACCGTCATTCATTCTAACTTAAGTTAAAACTTTCCGTCTGAAAAAAATAAAATTTTCCCATCAAACTTTTCCATTTTTATTTGTCAATTGTTTTTTTTTTTTTGTGATCACTTTTTTTCAATGCCATTTTTTCGCTGCGTTAAAATTTTTTTTTTCATGCTAAAATCACTAAACTGCCTCGTATCAGATTTGTATGAGATATGCATGAGATTTGTATGAGATTTAAATGAGACTTATATGAGATTTGTATGAGTTGCATGAGATATGTATCAGATTTGTATGAGATAAATTTGTATGAGATAAATTATATCTCATACATCTCATACAAGTCTCATACAAATGTATGAGATTTGTTTCAGATTTGTAGCAGATGTATCAGATTACTAGAAATTAGTTTTCAGGCAAAGAGTCTTATATGATTATATAAACTAAGCGCCATTGTTTAAGGACTTACCAGAAAAAAGAGGTCCATGAATTTGTGCATTTGCCCTTCATCGTCTTAGACAAAGGTTGTAGATCACACATAAAAATAGATTTTATTTAAAATAAAGTTTGAAAACTTTTTCTCAAATTTAATGTAGAAATAAAGTACCGTAAGTAGTTAGTATATCCATTTCAAAGTTTTCATAAAATTATTTTAAAAAAAATTTGTATCCATCCTTAGATCTTATCTTTGTTGTAGTTTATTATTTAAAATGGAAATGTTTTCCTTGACAATGCTTAGTTTATGTCTATGGTTCTGACAAAAATTGATTCAAAATTAACAAGTTAATAAAAATAATCATTTTTATTATAAAAACAACAGTTATAAAATCTGAGGACAACCTGAAATTAACTTTACCAGAAGTAATAAACCTGTCTAAACCAAAGTAATAAACCTGTCTAAACTGAAAAGAAAGTTTTTGGAAAGTTTTTCGGTAGTGTAGAGAGTTTAGGTCCCTTTTTATCATCGAGACATTGTTTTTTTTGTTTGTTTTTTTTACCAGATCACTGTTCTTTTTTAAAACCAAAGAATTCCATGCACTCAGAAAAGGGATGTGTTTCTTTTAGAAATTGTCTTTTTTTTTTTATCATAAGTCTTCTCTGACATATAGATATATTTTGTAATTCCACTTGTTGACTTCCTGGCGTGTTTGTTAAGGATGGTTTAAAACTCCCATAAGAAGTGATGTATTCAGAGTGTTTGCAGTTAAAGACTCATTTTTCAACAAGTTAAACATCCTCTATTGATCAGAATTCGTGATTTATTATGGTTATTAATACAAATATTTATAACACTATATTCTTTAATTATGCAAAAAAGTTTTATGCTTTTAAAGCAAATATAAGATGAGCAAAATTAATCTTTAACATCAATAAATCAAATAGGTAAAATTTCAATATCAAGAATATCACACAGAAATATTCTCTGTAAGAGATTTTTTTTTATTTATCTCTCTTAAAATATTTTGTTGTAATTTGCTCAGTCTTTCTTGAGTATTTTGCAGAATACTGTTAACTACTGTTACTTTTCGACGACAGTTTAAAAGTTTTTTAATATAAGGGTCAAGATCAATTGGAGGTTTCTGCAATGAAGCCAGTTGTTCTAAGTCTAAATTTAGCCTGTCAATACTATCTCGAAGCAACAGTTGACTTTCTCTTGTGTCTTTAACATTCATGTCAATCTCTTCAACAGCAGGCTTCAATAGATATAAGAGACCTTCTGAAAGATTACTCTGGCTTGCATCACCTAATTTTGACATTTTAACCTGCAAATTAAATTTAAAAAATTAACAGAACTTTTAGCCATATATAGTTATATCAATTTAAGACATCCAAGACAAGAAATTTACACCTACACCTACATTTTTTTATAAAGCTACAAAAAAAACTTTAGACAAAGTGTTATTTATTTATAAACATGTATTTCTTTATAAATTTTTATGAATTAATTATAAGGAGTTCTATGTAACTAACATGGTAGTTTAATTCTATGGAATATTCTTTGGAAATATTCTAATATTAGTATTCAGTTATTTCTCAAACAGTTGCTAAATGAATTTATTTTTATTAAATTAGCATTCTACAGATGCTGTAAGGTATCAATCCATCTCAAAGCTATGAATTAATCAAAACCATGTGCAAAAAATTTTTCATTTGCTTTTTATCCAAATTTATTTCATTCATTCTTTCACAGAGCTGTTGGGTATACGTATTATCAAATAATTTATACTGTTATAAGCTATACTTAACTACAGACCAAGCCCTCGTGCGTCCGTAATATTTGACCGGACGGATCTAAATTTTAAGGCGGATTTCCACGGAGCAAATTATTTCGTGCGATGCGATTTTTTTCACAGCTTCAAGAAATGAGGCCAAACATCATAACTTAAGCCGGATATTTTGTCTTAAATGTATACTTTACATACTCTTGGACTGGTTGATGACCAATAAAACGATTGGTTCTGCTGTTTGAGAGAATCAACAGTAGATAATTTCTTATCTGAGATTAGGATGGTTGTTGATCTCTTCTTCAGGAGGCTCAGAAGTTTCTTTGATCTTTCATATCTTTTTTCTTTGACAATTAGGAAAATCATGTGTATTTAATCCTGACTATTGACTCCAGATCCTTCTTGACCAGATTTCTTATGGTGTGCTCACTGACAGATTGCTCTTTAGCCATTTTCCTCATTGACCGTACTGGATTTCGAGAAATTTGACCCTTGACTGCCTTGATCAACTAAAGAGTCCGAACTGACCTCTTTAAACCACTGCCAGGTTTCCTCTGAACACAACCAGTCATTTGAAAACGTTTAATCACTGTGTAAACCGTACTCAGAGGCTTGTTAAGCATCTTGGCAATGTCTTTAGGCGTGTTACCATTAATGGCGTTGTAATAATGAACTTGTTTTTACTACTTATCTTCACTTTTTGGCTGCTTTTTCATTTATTTCAATTTTCAAAGATTTTTGCGTCAACAAAAATAAACTACGTGCTTACAACAATGGAGTATTTTACTTTGGAATCACCAAACGTATTACAAAATTTGCGTTCAGAGCTAGACACCGGACTTTGGTTTTTCGATTTTTTACGATAAAAATAAAAATTTCTGTATATTGTTTAAAATTGATCTTATTTACAATAATTTTTTATATTTAGATATAAAAATTTACAGGATTTCAAAAAAAAAAAAAAAAAATTGCGATACCTCGCAAAACTTATGTTATTTTGTTTCAAGATATTGAGCAGAGGTGCTATTCAATTAAAACTGATTTAATTCGATTAAAATTAATTTTAACTAATAATTTTACGAATGAATGTAAACATGCCACACCGAAAACCTGGCAGTGTTTTAAACGCATAAAGAGTTCTATTTTAATAAACTTCAGAAAATTGAATTTATTTTAAAAAAACTTATACAAAAAATTTTATTTTAATCTTTTTTAATTGTAAAAAAACGAAAAACCAAACTTCAATCTCTAATTAGAGCAGTTAATATGAAAAATGAAGCTACTCAAAGTTATAAGCAGCGAAATCGACTTTTTTCGAGTTAAAGAAATAAACGGACTTAGTGGTGTTGGTAAGTCAAGAACGACGGGCTAAATATCTAAAGTAATCAATACCAAACTTTTAAAATTTATAAACAATATTGGTTTTGAAAACTAAGGAAGATTTGATTGTAGTTGAAATCTAAAAGAATCAAGCCAGACAGAATTATTTGAAGGACGTTAGACTCGAAAGCAATACGATAGCTTTATGTTGAAATAAATTGGCATCCTTACTAAAACAGTATTCAATTTTCCTGAAACAGATTTGTGCTTTCGTTGAGCCAAGTTTGTAAGCAGAAATAGTTGGAGACCATTTAATTTATCTGGAATATGTTTTGATCACTTTGAAAATTCATCAGACAAGGCAAACAAAATACTATAGACTTTACAAAAAACCTTTTCAAACAATAAAAACGAAGATTGCTTTTTAAAACCAGCTTTTCTTCCTTCACTTAAGCCATTGAGAAGGATTTAACAAGGAGTTGATGACGTCTATCATGAAACTCCATTTCGTATGTTTAATTATGAGAGCGAATTAAAAATTAACCAAGATAAGATTCGTATTTTTCAAAAAGGTTTAAAAAGTGAATTTATTTGCCTCGTTAAGCCATTTAAGAAGACCGATAGTTTATGAGAGATTAGGAGAGTGGCGCTCAAAATATTTATTGAATGAACAAAAATTCAGTAAGGATGGAAACTGAAAAACTTTTATGAATAGTACGATTAAACAAGTATTATCAGATATTAACAAATTAGTACTCAATTTGCTTAGAGATCAATCGACACTTCTTTGTAGTTGCAAAGGACAGGATTAAAAAGATTGACCTGCTACAACAACTGAATCATCTGCTTTAAGCTCATAAAGAAATACACGAGCTGATATACAGTTAAGATTAGATGAATAAGAAGCCAACAAGAGTATTTTTGAAAGCAGAAAAGTTACTCTATCAGCTCTAAAAGCAAAGTATATACATATATAAAAAAAGAGAAAGTTAACCGTTAATAACACTCAGTAAGAGGAGGGTAAAAAAAGTAGTAAGACCAATAGAGGAAATATTTGTAAATTGAAGTCGATTTTCAAAAATAAAACCGTTTGTAATATTCACGCGGGGAACTGGATTTGGATTGAAGTGTTAAATTAAAAGAACAAATGCTTTTTTTTTTTTATTGTCAGCTTTGATACGGAATTAAATGTTTGTGCAATTGTTAAATCGCCTTTAAATGTAAGAATTTACTAATTTAAAAATTAGCCTTAAAAGTTTTGTATAGAAAGATTGATATTTCATATAATAAACAGGATTAAAATACATAATATAAAGCGTGAAATCACCGGATGACGACAACGTTGCTAATAGTGATAGCACTTTTTAACTGACTTCTCATGAATTGCAATAGCGAAGCAATCAAAAACCCATTAAAGGTTAATTTGAACTGTTCTTCAGATACTATTAAAAGCATACTAACGCCAGTTATCTTTTGTTGTTGTTGCTTTGATAGCATCAGAAGGCTGAATACACCGAAGCAATTGGTTACTTCACCAATCCTAGACACTTAGCCTCAGTTTCGTAAATGAGTAAACGCCACATTTTTACGACAAACACTTCCGATTCCTCGTCCAAAACCTGGAAATAAAGTAATAATTTAAAACGCTGAACTACTGAAATAAAACTCTTAGAAAAAAACTATTGCAAAAACAAACAACAGCAGAATAATCGATCATTGAATAAAAGTGTCAGTTAAAATTTCCAGTAATCAAATTAGTACGAGAAAATTATGCATTTATCATTAGCATAAATTAAAAAGAAACCTTACAACACTTAAAATAAGACCGACTTAAAGGTTTTTTTTAATATAGATACAATATATAAGTTCATGCATTTTATAAAAAAAACAATGTTAAATTTAAACGAGTATACTTATCAAAAGGTTAAATTCGCTGAAATAAAAATGATAATCGATTATTCCCCGGCAAACCTTCTCATGCTTCTGTGTCTATCAATCTCTTTTCTGGATCACTGGCAACAACGCTATGCCTGCGTAGAAATTAGATTTTGGGCAAGCATTACTCTGTATTAAATCTAGTTTCTCTGAGACAAGTAACGAATGGTTATGCAATAAACCAGAACGTTTCGTTTGAAACATTTTAATTTTTTTGACGAATTTTTTTTGACGATTTTAAAATAAAATAAAATCTTAAAGCTCAAAAAAAAAGGAAAAAAAAAAAAAGAAAAAAAAAAAAAATTAAGGAAATTGAATTTATTTTTTGATATCCTTGAGTGCAGAGGCAGCCATACCTGTAACTGCAGCACCCGAAAAATGAAAAAAGATTTCTTATCGAAAAAGATCGAGATTTGAAAAAAGAATATTTTTCATTCATACGTCAGGTTTACAAGTAAACAGCTTAAACCAACTGCAACATCAACATTTTTCACTGGACCTACGAACGAATCAAAGTAGTTCATTGCAGTATTAATCCCCTTATTCTCACTAATATCGCGCTGAGATCATTTGTAACCAATTTGAGACGTTCATAAGAACCAAGTGAAAATAAGGGGATGTAGAGACCAAAACAAAAAGTTGAAAAATTTTTTTTGACATACCATAGCAACATCTTCCAAGATATTTTTTGCGCTGCTTTTGCTTAGTACCTAAAAAATGAAAGACTACTTTAAAAAACATCTCCTAGGTGGAGGGATTCCTAGATGGATGGAAAAGGCTTGTAGTTTTATTCTGGGTCAAATAAAGCTAAAACAATATTTAAAAGTATTAAAAAGTACAATTACAAAAAAAAAATATAAAAATGATAATAAATTACCTTGCTGCATATAAATTCAACAAGAGTTTGCTCTTCTTCACCTATATATTCAAATATCTTTTTATTAACCCACGGCTTGATCCGCTTTTCAACTAATGTCTGAAACAAAATTTTAAAAAACTTTAGCTTAAAAAAAAGTTTCAAAATGATTTATGGCAATTAAGAAACAACATTCTAAATATCCTAAACCATTTATTGGATATTTTTTTTCTTTCACAGCTTGATTAGGAAATTCATCAGCCATATTTAGCAGAAAATAGAGCTGAATTATAAGCATACTAAAATATTGGTTGAAATTCACTCTTACTTCGTCAACTATATCCCATTTTAATGGGTACATGAATAAGTCCTCTTTAACAGTGGGTATTTTTTCTATAAGGTTTTTAATTAACTTTCTTTTATCTTCAACTGTTGGTTGCTCCTTCTTAGAATCCTCATCAAGACGAGATAATTTTTTTTTAGGTTCCTCATTAGCACCTTGTGCATCCTCATTGACGTTAAAAACAGCACCTAATTTGTTTTTATTTGCAACATTTGTTGCCACTTTCATTCCAAAACCAAACTTTTTGGAAACAGGTTCACCAGAGCCGTTTGTTTCAGAGTATTCACGCTTAAGGGACGGTGTATTTCCTTTAGACTCAGGAGTTGACTTAAATTTCGTAAACGATGGACTACTCATAGGACTTGGAGAGTTTGTATCTAATTGAGCAGGTGATGTATCAGGAGTCTAAAACATGAAAATTATCATTACTAAACTGTTTAAATGTACAAAATTCCATTCTTTTAATTTCAGATTAAAAGATTTATTTGTAAAACTAACAATATAAAACTAAAGATGTAAAAATAATTTAATATAACAAAAACAAAAAAAAAAAAAGTGCAAAAATAAGAAAAAAAACTCCTTTAAAAAACTTTTGACCTCAGTCATTTTTTGATTATATTCAACTAAATAATAAAAAATATCATATTTATAATATTTTTTATTAAACACCCACATATTTACCTAACCATTACTTTAAAATACTTTCACACTTATTTTAAAAGATTGTATTGTATATATGGGACCTAAAACACAGTAAGATTTAACAGAGAAAACTTTAAAATATAGTTCTGAATATTGTTTACAAAACAATTTCTAGGCTATCTTTTAAAATAAAAACTTCTTACTTCTTCATTTATTGATGTAAAAGCTGGTCGAAGATTAGGATTCTGTTGCACTGGGGCTGCAACTGGTTGATGTCTTTCTATTTCCATTAGTTCTTGTTGAATGGTTGTTTTCTAAAAAAACAATTATATTCTGTTTTTAACTCATAAATAAAATTATTATCTTAGCTAAACCTTGAAAATCCTTTCTTTATTTTACACACAAAAATAACAACCTTATAAATTGTATAAAAAAAAAAAAATGCAAAAAAGATTTTAATACCTCCAAATCATTCCCACGCTTTTTTTTAGTTTCTATAGGTTCTCCAGCTAACTGTTTTTTAAGTACTTCTTCAATTTCCTCCATTTCTCTTTGTTTATCACGAGCATCTGCTTGTATTTCAAGGTCTCTGTCACGCATACGTCGACTAAGAGCACTCCCTCTGTTTTACAAATAAACTTTTGTTACATAGAGTATTATAAAGCCCATTCAATCTTTTGTACTGTAAAAGTGATTAATTCAAAAAACTACAAAACAATCTATTGATAACTATATTTTTTACTTTTGCTAGAGTCAACGTGCGAGTGTAACTTTTTACAATAATTTGAATACTAATTAAATAGAAAAATTGATTCAAGGTCAAGAAAATCTGATCATTTAAAAAAATTTGTCACAATTGGCAAAGTTGTTTGGGTTTTTATATATCTCAATAAGCTAATAGTGTACAAAAATAGTGAATTGGCAATAGATACTACAAGAGATTTGAGGCTAAGAAGAATGTGAATGTAATGAAAGTGCAAAAAAGGTCTAGTGCAGGCAAAGTTGAGTTGAAATGGTTTTTTCACCATTATTAACATCAATATTTATAAGCATCAATCCATGTAATTCTTGAGTGACACTGAAGAACTGCATAGATTGATGTTCATAAATACAACTCCAAAAAGGATGTCATATCTTGTTTGTGAGAAATAGTTTTTTCTTTACATGCAAACAACTCTTGCAAAATTTAAAAACCGTGTCCAGTTTTTTTTTTTTTAAAAGTCACTCAGTGTTAAGAACTTGATATTTTAACATACAATTATTATTAAAATCTATAACTAGGTAGTTAACTTAAATTCATGTTTTTTTTGACATTTTAGCTACAAAAGTTACATTTAGAACAAAATCAATCTACATCTTTTTGTGCTAAAACCTGGTCAATCAGCACATTCAACTTGGCCTGTCTCAAAATTTGCAACAAAGTTTAAATAAAAAATTCCAAACCAAGCTAAAAAGTTTTAGCTTTAGAACTAAACTACTCAGATTTTTTTTGCAATATTGTATATCCATTTGTTGAACTTAAAGAAACATTCTGCATCCCATTTGAGCATAATTCTAAACCATCTACTTGCAATTTTGAGACTCTTGGATGAACTGTAGATAAATAGGCGCCATTCATTTAGACTACAGCTAATGCCTATACTCTTGAATAGGCTGGTTGCACTGTTGCAGAAGCATAGCCCATCTTGGTGACTAAAAAAATTTGACCAAATTTTGGTTTTCTATGATAACTCTGATTTACACACCAAATAAATTCCCCTATTTGAGTCTAGATGTCATAAGCTCAGAATTGGACTCAACAGGCATACTGAAATATGATTTATAACCTTGACACATCTTGACATATGCTTTCAGTGAACACTTTTATATTTTTCTGATAAATTGCCAGATGTATTAAAATGCAACTGCTAGGTGCAAGCAATCTCTTGGATGCCATCTATTTTAACAGTGCTATGCAAACAATACTCACAACATCTCTACTTAGCATATCAACACTGAGATATTGGTATATATTATATTGAGATATTGGTATATATTACTTTTGTACCTATGCTGCTTCAGGACAGTTCTAGAAAGCTCAAGAGAGCTCTAAGAGATTCCTGAAAATTCTATAAAAGTCTAGAAATTAAATAAACTTCTGTCAGTACAAAATGTCTTGTACTGACAATAAAACCATTTATTTTTTTACTTTAGAGCTATACTTAAAACCCAAATTTAATTTTGTTACATAGTGTAATCAGCTATATTGAAGATGACTGTAATGAATAGTATATGAGAACCCATATTGGAAGTTAAATGCACTATTATGAAAACTTATACATTTTCTTTCTGCATTGATTTGTAACTTCTTTTAATTAGTTGTAGGAAAAAGAATTCTTACTTGTAGTATTTAATATCATCTCTGTCATCATCATAGTCCTCCAAAAATTCCAATAAATGAGTTCTTTCTTCTTCTTCTTCATTCCTCTTTCGTTCTTCTTTAGTAGATTGTTTTTCATAGTCACGAGCTCTTTTTCGTTCACGAATTTCCCATTCCTTTAATTTCTAATGGAACAGAAATAGCTCAGTAATTATTGTGAATAATGTAAAATTACATTATATAATATTATGAAAATTTATGCTGAAATTAATCACTAAAATATGATTACATAAAACATTTTTGTAATCAAGTAAGTAGATACTTATCAAAACAAACAACCTCAAGAAATGCATGTTCTTTGTCTTTTTTAATCCTCTCCATCCTTCTTCTCTCATACTCTTCATCATTATCTTCTACACCTCTTTCTCGTTCACGTGAGCGTGATTTTGAGCGCTTAGAAACTCTCAATGGTGTTTCACTATCTTCATGCTTACGACTGTCTCTTTCCTCACGTTCTTCACGTTCTCTCTCTCGCCTTCGTCTTTCCCGTTCTCTTTCTCTTTCTTTTTCCCGCTCTCTTTCCTTTTCTTTCTCTCGTTGTTTTTCTTTTTCCCTTTCATATTCTCTTTCCCGTTCTTTACTTCGCTCTCGGTGCCTATCCTTCTCTCGGCTTCGCTCTCGATCTTTTTCTCTTTCTTTCCTCTCATCCTTAAAAAGAAATTTTCAATTATTTATCAAATATGTGTTGATATAGCATGTAATAAATATGTGTTTTTAGAGCATGTAATAAATATGTGTTTTTATAGCATGTAATAAATATGTGTTTTTATAGCATGTAATAAATAGTGAAATTTTTTTCTCATTAATAAGATATTTCTTGAATGCATCAAAAAAGATTAAAAAAATAATATTGCCTAAACACTCAAAATTAATAAGCATTTTAAAATATTTACCTTGTATGTCTCTCGAAATCCTCTTATTTCTTTTGCAACAAGATTTTTTGTATCATCATTCATATCTAAGCCTTCTAAGTTTTCCTGAAACAAAAAATTTACTTTTACTTTGGAATCAATGTTTTTCAAAAATTAAAAACTGACTTAAGACTCATTGACATAGAAAATAAATTGATTAAAAGAAATATATCCATATTGCCTGTAGAAGACAAATGCTAAGAATTTATATGGATTCCAAATGTAAAATATTTTAACTTACTGCATTGCCACTATGAGTCTTTTTAAATGTTTGTAAGATGCCTTAAAATGAACAAAATGTAAATCACAAAAAGGTTTACCAGCATGTATGAATTACATTAGTCTGTAATGGGAAAACTGTCTGAAAAAATAATGGTTAATTCTTATTGCATATATAGCACTGATTTTGTTTGATTGTCTACTATTTCTTCAAAAATGAAGCTAAGATTATTGTGCGTCATGTTTGATAGCCAAATGCTAATGGAAAACAAATATTTTACAACAATATAGCACTTAGTAAACTGCTTTTGAAAATAGCCTTGCATTTTAATAAAAATTCTGTGGCAACATTTATAGAAATTAAGGGCTATTGGGCAAAACACCTCCTCCCCTACTTTATCCCAGACAACAAAGATTGCTTTAAGGACTCTAAATTTTTATGTGGTTTAGAACAACAATTCTTCTCTAAAATTGACCAGATTGAATAGTTGAGGGGATTAAGATCAGGTCAAGATGGGGGCCATTCTTGAGAGGTTATGAAGTCAGGAAAAAAGGCAAAACACCAGTCTTGTGTACTCTAGGCTCTGTGACCAGGAGCAGAGTCTTGCTGAATGATTTAGTGGTTATTACCAAAGTGCTTTTGAGCCCAAGCAAGGATCCGCTCTTAAAAAAGCTTCTGATAGTTCATTTGATTCAATTTAACTTCTTGATTAACAAAAAAAAAAAAAAAAAGGAGAGGGGGCACAAATTTCAGTCCGAACCCTGAGTGAGGATGGTTTTGGTGGCATTCAACCTGTCTTGTATTTTCTGAGTGCACTTGAGACCAAAACCTATATATTTGAGGATTGTGGGTTTGCTGAATTGTGACCAGTTTTTCATCTGAAAAATGGACTTATTACCTATTGTTCCCTACAGCCCTGTTCAAGAGCATCTGACATCTTTTCTTCTTTACAGCTTTGTTAACATTTGTCAGCAGCTGCATTTTACAAATTTCGTAAGGTTTTAATCCCATAACTTCATTAGTGATACTGTTCATACTGTTTTGGTATTCACTAAGATGTCACAAATAATCATTCTCATTGATCTCTTTAGATTTCATAGATGATTCTCTTTTTGATGATTTTCTGTAAATAAGACATTTGGACTGCGGGTTTACAACCTTTTCCTGGTCTGTCACCTTCATGACCCAACTCCTTGTATCACTGATTTGTTTTTGACACAGTTTACTCGGCAATCTTCAAGGCTCTAGGAATATCACTTTGACGGTTGCCTACCTCGTGTAGTGAAATTATTATATTTTGATATAATCTTAACTAATAATAAACTCTCAAAAAAACAAACAAACAAACAAAAAAACTTTATTATGAGGTAAATAATACCTTATTAATGAAGTTATAGAGCTATAATTTATTAAAATAGAATTATTTTAAATAGTTCTATTTTAGTATCGAAAAATATCCCATTATTTCTTGTCACCCTGTATTTGAAATCAGTTCCAAAAATCCTATAGAAACTATTCAACTAAGAACACTTTTTCAAAAGTTTTTTTTTGGATGCCTGTGTAACTGATTGATCTAAAGAATAAAAAAGTTGATTGATTAGTTTCTGAAAGATCATTAAATTTCACAGACATACAAAATTGCAATTGAAAAATATCAATTAAAAAATTTCAGCTGCACAAGAAACAATTATTTCATGATAGCCTAAGTTGTTTAAATGATTTGAGACTGAAATTCAGCAATGATAGATTTTTAAAAAATAGTTCTTTTTTGGGAAAATATTTTGAGTACAACAGAAAGAGCTGAAAATATGCAGAAGTATTTTTAAATGTAATAACAAACTAAAAGCCTCTTTTAAAGAACAAAATTTATCATCTAGAACAATAGCACTAAAATAAATAAAATGTATTTTTGAAATGAGAAAATAACTTTTTCATTAAGATGAAGTTACTTTTTCAGGTTTGTATTGAAAATATTGTTTAAAGATGATGGTTTTTCATGACTTCTGAATATTGGTTAAACAGTATAAACATTTATTTTTAGTGCATCTCAGGAAAGAATTCTACCAGGAACCTATTGTTGATATGCTTGCAAGCAACCAACCCTAGCTGAGCATATGCATTTAATTGGACTGTGTAGCATTGCTTTTAACAATTATGAAAGGATGCCACAGTTGGGATGCAGGAAGCTAATTTGGTGGAAATTGTATCATTTTGTCAAGCAGAGTAAAGCTAGTTTAAAGTCACAATTCATGTTTAGTAATGATTCATAGTTATCAGTTAGTGTAAACTATTGCAAAAAGTTATACCAGTTTGTGTAGTGGGTTTTTTCCAAAAACTGTCCAAGTAAGAAGATTTATCTGTTTTATAGCTTTCCACTCATTTTATACCGAACAATTTAGATTTCTAGTGTTTTAACTTTACATTTATGTAAACACTATTTGATCAGGTTATTCATCTTCTATTGAGACTTTCATCTGTGCATTTAATATTGTTTTAGTCAAGTGTAAATTTTCAAAATGCTTGGTTTTGGGGAAAGTACTGAAAGTTTTAAATTTGTCCCCAGTCTCAGTCTTTACTTAATGTAAATAAAACCAAAGCCAAAAATTTTAAAAATATAATAGATTGTGCATTATATTTCATACTTACCACTATCCAATTCAGACATATTATCACGAATTAACTTTTCAATTTCTTTACGAATTGCATCATCTTGTTTCTGTTAAAATCAAAACAATACTATTTTAAAACTAATTTTTGCAAAACTTACTTGCTGTGGTGTGACCTAACAAAGTCCTACAATTTAATAAAGTCCTAATTTAAGAAATGACAAATTTCCTATATATAAAATAATTAGAGAAAAAAATTTAGTTATTTTAACTAACTAGATATCTAGTTAAAATAACTAAGTTGCTTTAACTAGAAATCTAGTTAGTTAAAATAACTAAATTTTTTTCTCTAAATGTTTATTTTGTATATAGGAAATTTGTCATTTCTTAAATTAGGACTTTCTTAAAGCATAGGACTTTGTAGGTCACACCATGGTAGTAAACTATGATTTCATTATTCAAATCAATTTAATACTAGGTGCCAATCATTCACTAACAGCTTACTGACACTAAAACTAAAAGAAAAGTCACTAAGAAATATTCTCACTTTAGTTTCTTCATCAGATTCAATATCATAATCATCCAAATTTTCACCAGAATCACATAAAACCTCTTTTTCAATCTTTTTTTGTTCTTTGTAGCGGTCTAATTGTGATCGGGTTTTTGAGTCAACTTTAACCTGCATTTAAAAGTAAACTTTACATAAAATTAGCTCAAGAAAACAAGCTGATAAAGATTCGTCTAACAGTATCAAATTAATAAAACATTTATTAACATACCAGTAACTTCTTATCCCCAATCTGGAATCCACTTAATAACCGCATAGATCTAAGACCAGCTTCAGGATCAGAATACTCACAAAAACCAAATGCTGAAAAATTCAAGAGGATTTAATTTTAGGTTTTTATTAGAAATGTTATTTTTATACATACATTAAAAATATTAAAAAATAATTTTAAATACAACAACCATGAGGTCAGGAAAATACTTTTGATTTGTGAATTGACATTATTTAAAATGAGAATTACACATTTACAGCTTTTTATTTGTAGATTTTAACATGTGGCAAAATTTAGAGACTGTTCTATTGTAAAATCTGTGTAAATAAAAGAACTTTTCTGGTAAACTTTATAGCAGAATTAATTGCAGTTGATGAAGGAGCTTTTAAAAAATCTGTGTATTGATAGATCTCTAACTATCAGCAGAATTATAACAAATATCTTTCAGCTTTTTATCTGCAATTTAAAAAACAAAATAAACCAAATAGCATTATTTTTTTGCAGTTATGTTTTTATAATAGTAAAGCTTTTTTTTTTCATCTAGCATACAACCATTACAAAATAAAAGATTTACTTTCATTAAAGTAAAAGATAGTTTAAGGTAATTTTAGGTATTAACTCTTTTTTTTTGTTACAGTAATGTGCAAAAGTTTGGGACTTTATTTCAGTTTCTCTTTGATAGCTTATTTTTTCTTTTCAGTTGTGTTGTACCCATGGTTTACATGAAAAAACATTCCATTTATTACCTAATTTGAAAACAAATTTACAAAGAATTATTAATATTGTGGTGTAAAAATTTTGGGAAATGACTTTAATCATAACTTATATCTGGTTTAAATTTAATAAATTTTACAATAAAAGCTTCAAAAGTAACTAACAACAATTTAACAAACTTAGTACTTGGTAGGATATCCAAGTTGTGGATTCCATACCATGTCAAACAGTTTTTGATTCTAAAGGCAATCCTATTGCCATCTTTTCACTAGAGTGTGGCAGCATTATGTTTTTATTTGTATATTGATTCATAATACCTTCCATAAGAGATATTGGATCTATAGTCTCCCTTAACACATCCCTAAACAACCACATTTCCTCCACCATCTCTCATAGTTGGAAATTGGTACTTTAGATAAAATCCTTGGGTAGGAGGACAACAAACATTTTATTCCATCCAACCCAAAAGTGCATTATCTAAGTTGAAAAATAATAGAAGAAAATTGGTAGAAGGTTAATTGTTGGTTGTTTTCAAGGATATTTATGTAGAAATTTTGAGATGGCCAACTATCTTAAAACAGTCAACTCATTGTAATTCATGCACATCTGCCTTCCAGATGACTTGTTTCCTTAATTAGTACCTTTCACAATGCAATCAGCATTTAAAATTTAAGCAGGCATTTAACAGTTTTCATTTTAACAAATTCCATTTTTAAAGTTAAATTATCAAAAATTTTCTTTTCTTATGACTACTTACGAAAGATAATGAAACTGCTTATATTTACTTATGAAAGACTACTACTAAACAATTAACTAGCATAAAGCTAGTGATTATTGCTATTACAGTCACCTACTTCATATACAAAATCCTATGACAAAACAATTCGAATAGCTTTCAAAAAACTCAATTAAAAAACAATTGAAAATTGAAACCTTTATTGTATAAGTACTTTAGATTAATTTTCAAATAGTAAATGTATGTATGTATGTATGTATGTATGTATGTATGTATGTATGTATGTATGTATGTATGTATGTATGTATGTATGTATGTATGTATGTTGTATGTATGTATATATGTATACCTTGCAATCTGCCAGCTGCACCTTGAACACGCTTCCAACTTACAATATAACCACATTTCTAAAAAAATCACATAAATAAAAGCTTTATGCATTTACTACAGACATGCACATTATGCAATAACAAATGCAATACCTGGGATATGGTGAATTAAGAAATGTTTTTTTTCCCAAGGAAATGAAATACTTTGTTACCAGTTCATTCCAACATACTTCATTAAAAATTACCTCAATTATCAATCATGCAACTTTTCTATTCTTCAATTAAGCAAGACAAATAAAGGTTTTGGGAAATGCTTTTATATATTAAAAAAAATAAATAAAACAATTCATAAATTCTTAATAAAAAAAAGTTAATACTTACCATAAGAATTTGTCTAATAAGTGTATCAGAAGCTTTGTCAGTAATGTTACCTACAAATACAGTGGTGATCTCTTGTTTCTGGACCTATGAATTAATATATAATTTAAATTGATAGGGAAAGCAAAAATACTTCTATATTTTAGCACAAACAGTGAAAGGGAACAACTTTTGATTTTTCAAAACAGATTTAAAACACTATTCTGAATTATTATGAAAACTGTTGTATAAAACCAGCAAAAGTTGGATTGCTTTCAAAGACATTATTGAGTAACATGCTATATTAAGATTTTATAGCCTAATTAGGTTAAGTTAAGATATGTATGCACTCATGAAATCAACTGACTTAAGCTTTTTTTCCCTAGGAAGCAAAGAAATTCTGATAAATTGACTTTTCCAAAACACAATAAAAAAAATAAGATTTTAAAAGTTTAACAGAAAAACTTTCAATTTACATGATTTATGCTGTTAAACTAATACTCACACTTTATCAAGTATACTATTTTAGCTTTTAAGAAATGATTAAAAAAAGAGAAATTTTTTAGTATCCTTTCTATAAAACGAGAGGAAAAAAAATTAAAACAAATCAAAGAAAATTCACCATTTTTTAAGTAAAGGTGATCCTAAATCAATAACATAGAGAAGGCTTAAGGAATGAGCCAGGAGCCAGAAATGCAATTAAAAAAATCTCTGATTGTCAAAAAAAAAATTTCACCAAGAGAGTTAAATCAACATTAAAAAAAAAACTGGAATTTTAAAAAGAAAACTAGCTAAATACTACTAAAGCTCACCATCCTATATATAAAAACTAAGAAATCTTACATTAAGAAAGAAAAGAACATTACAGGACAAACATAAATTCAAACAAACATGCAACTGTTACCAAAACCCCAATTTTAAAGCAGCTGGATATAAACAGATTTTTAAAATATTTAAATTCAAATTAACATTTTTTCACTTTATACAAACAAGTTTCACACTTGCTAATTTTCTTTTTAAAATTGTATTAGCTTTAAAAAACCAATCCTGGTTAAAAAAATAAATGCTTTCAAGGAATTGCGACCTTTATTAAACAATTAACCCCTTATGGCCCACCTTTTCAAATAGTCAAACTTACTAAATTAATATAAAATGTATTAAGTAAGACATTACAATATAGTTTAAATAGCAAGTTAAACCACTACTGTGGGCGCTAAAGGATTAATCAAGAGTTAATTGCATATCATCTTGTAGCTGGTGAGATAATTTAAAATTGGTACCTAGCAGGCCTGATTGTTATCTGATTGACAGTGATGAACAATAAGCAATTAATTGTATGGTTTACTTAGAATTTTAATAAGAAAATTTGCTTAATTTTTGTCTCAATATGATTATTATGTTGATAATCATGTAAAAAAACATTTAACAGTTTAATCAGATATATTTAAAAAATGAAGAGGGATTATTGATAATTGTTTGAAAAGGATGATAGCAATCATTCAGCCATATTTGTTAATGATCTTCGTTGATTATCTAATAAGTGAAAATAACTAAAAGCAGCATAAGATAATTGCTGTTAGTACATACTTGCCAATGATAAGGTAATAATGTGATTGTTGATAATCCTATAGCAAATATATATATATGATTAATTGCTCCTACATAAAAAAACCAAAAAAAAAAAATATTTCTCATTTTTTGATTGTCAATTACCTGGTGACTACTAGTGAATAAAAAACTGTTTCCTAAATTTCAAATTAGTGAACAATTTTTTGGCTTTTAAAAATTATTAACTATTTAGGGTTTTAACATTAATGATAGATAATGTAGACTTACCAAAGGCGGAACAATTCCATTTATAACAGGAGCCATTTTATTTTTCAATTATATATATGTATATAAAGTATATTTTTTTCCTAAATGAATATATACAAGAACTAAAGGTTTACTGCATATAAATACCTAACTCACTGTAATTTAATATCTTTACTGAGCCTAGTTTTCTTCTTTAACGTTAAATATACTTACTGAATTTGATAGAGGGGTTATATCAGGTGAATAGATAGGGAATATCAGGTGAATTCCTTTTTACAATTAATATTTTAAGGAAAGTTTTAAAAAATAATTAGCCTTAAAAAAACTTATACAAATGCATAGATATTTTGAGAACTATAATAATAGGTTTTAATAAATAAAAAAAACAGAATACTGGCCAGAAAAAACATGGTTGGTAACATAATAGCTAACGAGGATTATTAGTTAAGTATGCTCTTTAGTTGTCTTTACATGCAATATGTAGGCTGTTTCTTTGCCAAACGCTCTCTAAATTAATGGTATCTTATCGCCGATGGTTCTCAGAAATGCATCTAAAAGCTTACTTCTATTTCCTTAGCTCAAGTCTGTCGTCAGGAATTCCAACAAATAGGCAGTTTTTAAAAGCAATAACAAAAAACACCTTCA
Organism: Hydra viridissima; assembly: GCF_058129835.1. Lineage (NCBI taxonomy): Eukaryota > Metazoa > Cnidaria > Hydrozoa > Anthoathecata > Hydridae > Hydra > Hydra viridissima. The sequence goes on from NW_028324303.1 coordinate 1,750,498, forward strand.
GAACTTTGTAAGACAAAAAAAAATTGAAATTTGATGATTATTTAACTTCAAGTCTTAATTTACAATAAACATTTAGACATTACCCTAATCTTACGTGGAAATCAAAAAAACCTTTACACCAAAACGTTAAGTTTGCTAACTTCGGGCTTTGTATCATACTACCAATCGCAATGGTTCCTGGGACCAAGTGTAAAATTAAATCTAACAAGTACCAAATTGGAGTAGGCAACTTCTATAAGTCAACTGTAAAAGTGAATTTATGGAATTACTATAATTGGCTATTTTAAGATTATGCTGAAAAATATTAGTTACGCATAGGCAGCAGTTGAACTAATTTGGAAGGTTTAGATTTACAGATTTGAGTTTATTGTAATTACATTGCCAATATAGTTACAATAAACCCATATCTGTAATGATGTTTATTAGAAGAAAAACGCCTTTGGGGTAATTAGGAGGGACTTCTTTCTGCATCGTTTTCTCAAGAAAAGTATTTGAAGTTTATGATACATGATTTTTAAATTAATAGCAAAACTTTTTATGAATTATTAGGCTTATACATTGTATTTTTAGCCGCTGACACATTGAGCCATTTTCATGTGCTAAGAAAAGTCTGATTGGTGCAAGATGTTAATTTTATAAAGCTTCTTTTTTACCTTTGACATCCCTGTATCCACATTGTTTCTGTATTTATACATATTACAAATAGTTATAAATATTGATTACAGTGATCATGATGTCTACGGGGTAAATTGTAACAACTTTCATGGGGGTAAGTTGAAACACAGTGTATCTGGAGCTTAAATTAATTTTTACGCTTTTTCTAGTTTTTCCTAAAACTAATGGACGTTTTTATCATAATAGTAGACAAAATTGTTTACAAAAAAAGCTGTTTACAAAAAGTCATAATTTAGTTTATTACAATATTGGACAAAATTTTAAATATAGTAAATTTCCAGTAAATTTCTTTTGGACTTTTTTCTTAAGTACAAAATTTATGTGAGAAAAACATAAATTACAGACAAATTGATAATAATTCTCAGGACTCTATTAGGTTTATATTTTTAAAGTATTGCAAGTTGCGCCTTTCACCGTTGCAACTTGCCCCGGAGCGGAATAAGCCGCATCTTTTTTTTTTTCATTTTATTTTCACTATCTCGGGATGACTAAGTTTTATGCTATAACTATCAATGATGAATTCTTATGTTACTAAGATCTAATTTATCACTCTGAAAAATTTTTTTTAAGAAAATCAAAGTTGTTGGAAATAAATATAGTTTTTTAAATTGTGTTGCAACTAGCCCCGGTCTCCCCTACTATTTGTTGTTTTAAGAACACCTAGCTTCTTATTAATACTTTCAATGTTCTTTTTTTTTTTTATTCCCCTTAAATTTTTAAGACCTCTCTATTCAGATTTTTGTGAGCAACCTTGTTATGAATAAAATCTTTAGCTGATTGATGATTCTAGCATAGTTCTTCAAGTACGGAGATAATTAATGAGGTAATTAATTAAAGAGATAGTTAATGATATTTAAGGACATAATTTTAAAAAACTATTTTGAATTTATTTATGAAACAATCGTTATATCTGACAGTTTCGTTCTTTCTAGTCTTTTTTTTTACATATTTTTTTGTTCAAGTTTTACAATATGCATTGAAAAAATTAAGAGTCTAATCAACATTATCATTTAATGATGAAATAAATCTCAAAAATAAAAGCAAAACAAAAAAAAAACAATTATAAGTCCAATTAACAAACAGTTCTCTCTTTTGCAGAAGTTATTTTGTTGGCAGTCAATTTGTGGCCGGATAATTCCGCGTCAAATTAACCAGCCCATTTCATATTATATTTCGTGTCCAATGTCAGAACCGAATTTAAATAGAATAGAATGAGACGATCGAATTTTTTATTAATCGAAGATATTTAGAATCGAATTTGAACTTTGTTTGTTTGAATAGAATCATTTACAGTCGAATTTTTTAAATTAAGTTATTAAAACTTGTTTCAGTCGAATAATATAGAACCACCATCTAGAACCGAATCTTCTAGAATTGAATCAGTTAAACAAATAAAAAATTTAATGTAGGTATATCAAATAGTACATTAAATAAACACATTTATAAAATCTGCTGTTGGTTCTCTGCATACTGGACAGTGATTAATAGAACTACTTTGAATAGCTTCAGCACATCGCTGGCATAGGCAAAGATGGCGGCAAGGAAAAACAACAACTTGAAGATTGTTGACGAGACAAACTTTGCAGACATTTTCAATTGGTCTTTCCACCGCAGCAGCTTGTCCATTTGATTGAGATTCTTTATCAACAGTTTGTTCTTAAAAAAAAGTGTAAATATAAAACGTCTAACTAGTAGATAGTCTCCACCTGTCAAAAACAACAGCAAACCCCTAACATGAATGCAATGCAGTAAATACTTTTTGTTTATTGTTAAAAATTGAATTTAATTATCTAACCTGTTCAATTAATTCTTGAACTTCCTGATCACTTGGCATTTTCATACCGTTGCAGAGGAATAATCCAGCTTCAAAAAATTTGGTTGCAGTCCATACACCACTTGCAAGCTTTTCTTCATACCCACGAAGGCGCTCATGCTGCCTTTGACAATCTTGACGCAGATCTCTTCTAGGTTGGGAACCATTTCGGATCTGGAGCATTTCAACTTCCATTGGATAGACGACCTATTTAAAATTGATATTTTAAAGATAGTTTTAAGGATAGGATCTCAACTGCTACATCAAAACACTAAAGCGCTATTATATAAAGACTTATATTTTGTTGAAGCTCCTTCAAGAAACGCCATAACCCAGGGTGTGCTGTTATTGAACAATTCATCTTAGAGTGTAAGGATTTAAACACGTTGTTAGTACGATGACTCAGGCCATGAACAGAAAACATCTCAGGAGATTTTTGGAGCATCCAATACCTTTCGTAATACTGAACAAACTTTTTCATTTTTTTTTTTTAACAGCAATGTCACTGCGATGGTTAGCTTCAGCTTTTAGTTTGTCAACTTCAGGCCTTACTAAATTGGGTGGTAGCAAGCACATGGAAATAAACTTACAACATCATTTTCTGATGATTGGGTCATTATTCCTTGTGTATTCCACCTGCAGACCAATGACTTTAATCTTTTTGAGAATTGTCTGGGCATAATGAAATCTGCAACCGGTTACCCTTATGTTTGGAAAAACAGCTTTGGCAGAGTTTCCGATGGCAGTTTCATAGTCAGCCATCACAGTCTGTGGCACTACAGTTGAAGAAAGTTCGCAAAGCTTTTTAAAAACACGTAGGTAGAGACCTTCTTTTCGTCCAGTCGTTAAGACATGCAGAACAGGCACGATCATTGTTCCTAACTCCAGTGAAATATTGAACAGCTGACCACCATGGAAGATGGCAGGAACCACACGAAATGTAGCATCAACAAACAGGATAGTGGTTTCTGAAAAAGAGAAACTATTAACATTTAAAAATAGCTGGAATCTAAACTAATAAACAATTATTTTAGGTTAGGTTCCCCCATTTTGATATTGAAATGAATTATAGCTTAAAGAACAAAAGAACAAAGGTAGTTGATCCTCAAACTCTACAAGGCCTTTGTAGATGTTAGAAAATGGATTGGGCTGCAACATGTTTAGAACTGCTTCATTTGGAGGTTTAGGGTTTGTGTTGTAGCAACTTCTTCGTGCACTCTGTAGAATTTGTTCACACTTTCTGAAAGTAAGAGCAGCCTTAACACCTTCATTTGAGGACTGGATGACATTGTTGTAGATTTCACGCAAAGGCACCTGTGTAGTTGAAGCCATGTCTCGCATTTTCTCAAGAGCTGGAAAATGATCAAAATTTTGGGGCCTAGTTCCACAAGTGTGACCATGTATTGTCTCAAGTAAATTAGTTAACAAAACTATTTTTGCACTCTCATCAAAAAGATGACGGTGCTTACACTTGAGATAGCCAAAGTCTCCTACAACATACACAAATGTTTTCCGTTTGTCACCTTCAATTTTTTTGTATTCCATTTTGCTAAATTAATCGGCTGTGAAAAGTAATTAAGTTTTAAAATGACAAACTCGGTTGTAAAAAAATCGATTGTACAAATTCGACTGTAAAAAATTCGATGCTAAATTATTCGGTTGTGAAAAGTAATTGGGTTTTTTTAAAGTTTTTTAGTTTCATTAAACTTTTAATGATATTCGATCATCTCATTCTATGTTTTATAAATTCGGTTCTAGAAATTAGTTAAATCTTTTTCGATTCTAAGCAGTTTTTACACAAATCGGTTCAAGAATATCTTCACAAATTCGGTTCTGGCATTGGACGCCTTGTATTTTGATATGACTTAATTTTTACAATTTTGAGAGAAATTATTACGACTAAAAAAATCGTTTTGTTAAATTTTACCAAGACCATCATTGGTCCTATAAAAATCAGACAAAAAGCAGACAAAAATAAATTGCATTTAACATTACATTTGTTTTTATCTACTTTTAAAAACTAAAATACTGAGTTGTATATTGAAGTGCAGCCGAGGTTCTTGCATTACTTTTAAAGAACTTATGAAGTGGTAAATTGCCAACATAAAGATTCTATATTGGCTACTATCTTAACAAAAATTAAAAAAGATATTTTGTAAAAATTTATTGGTCTGATCCACAATTAAGACCTGAAACAAAACAAAAAAAGTGATAACTCTGTAATTAAACTGAATTCACAAGGAAGACATCCGGACTTGTAGAGACAAGTAGTCCATAGCATTTATCAATCCAAGAAATCAAAAAAAAAAAGGAAAAATGTGAACTGAAACAGCGTTAAAAAAGTAACCTATTTTTTTACAAAATTGAAATCAAAACATTGAAACTTTAATGATTTCATTTTACGCCGTTTTGATTCATTTTATTGGATTGGAAGGTGAAATGAAATTTATCTTGTTGAAAGAAACATAAAAGTCAAATTAATGCATCCACATAGAGGATTTACGAAGCTCGATTTTCCAATTACAGCAGATGACTGCTGGGCTAATGTCATGTTATTTTTCGTTGAAGTGCAGATTACCGTAAATGGAATTATCTATAATAGAATACATCAGAGAAATTTCAATTCTAAATTGTAAAAAAAAAGTAAAGTAAAAAACAATGCAGTGTCCTCTAGCCAAACGACAATTTAACCTTTTTTTTTAATACAGAAGCATCTGCTTTGACGTATTAGCATTCAGTCGGTAAAATCTATAAAGTATAAGTTTTAGTCATTTATTTTTCATTTTTTTGATTAAAATTTTAAAATAGTGCAAAATAAATATAAATACATAGATAATTGTAAAATTCTTGTTTTAAATGTACTTCTAGTTAACATAAACTGAACATAAATTTTTTAAATTTCTACTAAATAATGTTTTTAAGTGCTCTTCAAATCTATGACGTACTTCTAGTTACCCTTCTTTTTGCAGCATCAAATACGTTGTTCTTCTTACTGTACTTCGTGCTACATAATCCTACTTGTTATGTATATTGTACATCATAACACACTTCAAGTTTACTTCAAATGTCTGACGTACTACTACTTATTTCGCACTTCAAATGTGCTGTACATGCTTAATATAAATTTTACTACGCGCTTCAAATAAACTTCTTAATAAGTATAACATACTTATACAATCTGTGTACTTCAGAAAATTTATTTTCTACATTCTTATCAGGTAAGCGTTCATACCATTACCTTTTAAGGCAATCGGAAGGAGTTTAATTTACACTTTTTTTTTATGCTTTAATTTACATTTTATGCAATATTTATGTAAATATATAAATAAATCTAAGTTTATCATTATTATTATTTTTTTTTTATCAATAAATTTATACACACGAACGCTTATACAAATTTGGAGCACGCGATTACAACCGCACTCAAAATTAAATTTTTTTTTTTTATACGGTAAAAAAAATTATGTAAATTATAATATTTTAGTGCATTGAAATGCATTATTCGTATGACGTTAACTAAGATTGGTAAATAGAAATAAAAACAAAGTTTTACTTTTTGCTAAATTACAAAAACGGGTCCGAACATAAAAACTCTCTTGGATCCTCGGGTGTTTGTTTAAAAGTTCGAACCGTTATTCATTTAACATTTTCCTTTTCTTTTTTAACTTCAAAATTTAAGACCAATTTGATAAAATAAAAAAAGGATGTTTCAACTTGATACAAATAGAAGTTATTGTTACGGAAAATTAACGAATAATTATCCCACTCGTAAAATGTAGTTTTAAAAGCATTTATCATTTATCTTATTTATCTCAGTTATTTTTTTAAATGACGGAATAAAAACCATGAAAATAGCTTTTAAATATTTACATTTATGCAGGTTATACAGGTTTGTCTTTTTTATCTTAATTTACAAAACAATATGGTGATTTTTTTAATTTAAGAGATTGATTCTGGGTCTACTTTTGAAAACAGAAAAAAAAATTTCTGAAATGGTATATATATATATATATATATATATATATATATATATATATATATATATATATATATATATATATATATTTAATAAACAATTTGATTAAGGGAACTTTAGGATTTGTCACGATAACGCAACTGCATAAAACGTTCAAAATACAACAAAAATCAATTGTTCACCATCGGCTGAAAAGGTCAATTAAGTTTATTCTTTATTCTGATCTTGTGTCAATTTTATCTAACTTACGTCTTCGTAACACAAAATTTTTATGTGTGTGAAAAAAACTGTTTAACAATTTTAGCGATGACTGATTTTTTTTGTAATGTGCGAAAATGTTCGCGTAAATACTTGCGTTATAAGTTTTTTAATTTCAACGCCAGACCACTGGATTCATATTCAGTGTAATATTTAGTAAAATATTTTTTTAAGAATGGGGGAAATTTAAAAATTAAATTTATAAATTTCATAAAAATTCAAGAAAAATAAAATATAAAAACCAATGTCAAAATTTTTACTATTGTTTAAAAATCAAAGGTGTGACGTATTTAAGAATTCGTGATTTTCTTTTGTTTTATACTTTTTTCAATCAAGTAGTTTTTGCAATTTTTAATCATTTTTACGCATTCACATAATTTGTCGTGTTGCAGAGCCTTAACGGCTGGTTTGCAATTGTTAAAAGCATTTTCGAAGTTCTGACGAAAATAATCAATTTATAATTCTGATTCCAGCTCTCTTTTTTATTTGCAAGTGAAATTAGGAATTAAGCCACCTTTATCTTGATAAAAAATGACGAAAAGGTTTTTTTTTAAGCAATTTCAGATTAAAGTAGAAGAAGCATTGTTTGAAATTTCTGTGCGAAGGATTTAATAATTTCGTTTATGGTAAAATTTGTAAAAGCCTTTTAAATTTTTAATCCTATTAGTTGGACTGGGAAGTCACAAGGCGCCTCTTGTAGCCTCTTGTAGCCATGAGAAAAATGGGTGATAAAGTATTATACTCTTCCTTTATGTCTCCAGAAGTTAATTCTTTAACGTGGGAAAGTAGTGGTGATGACGATTTTAGTTGTCATGGTAATAAAAGACAGTAGTTTATGATGATAATTGCAAGTAATTGATAATTGTAACAACAGTTTGATGATGATGATGATGATGGTGATGATGATGATGATGATGATGATGATGATGATGATGATGATGATGATGATGATGATGATGATGGTGATGATGATGATGATGATGATGATGATGATGATGATGATGATGATGATGATGATGATGATGATGATGATGATGATGATGATGATGATGATGATTGCAGATACCGCAAATATTAAAATTCTTTAGAACAACGTATTATTAAAAAAATAAAACATCGTCCTATATATAAATTTATACAAAATGTAATACCACAAGAATATATCAACTATTCATATCCATAATTTCAATCTTCTACCATCTGTTTTGCGCTATCTTCTAAATCATCCTTAAATCATTAGGGGAATGGTATTATCATGTTCTCTATATATATACTTCATTATATAACTACATTTTTTATTATTTACTTGTTTTATGAGCGACTGATTTTTTTGACCTTTTTACGATTGTTTTTTTGTAAGTATTTATTTCATCTTCGTTTGTTGGCCAGTGAGACTCATTCTTCACAACACTAGCTTCGTAAGTGGTCAAATTTCCTTTGGTCACGCGAATCGGTTTTATGCTAGTAGCGGATTGTGCAGAATCTTTTTTTGTAAAACGCAAACAAATTTCAGCAATAAGACACAAGCCTCGTGTATCATGGCTGTGTGTGACAAGCAGTAAATTGGGTGCAGGACATAGAACAATGTGACTAAAGTTTTGAGAGATTTTAAACGATACCTTATTGAAAACTTCTGGCACAGCCAACAAAGATGACGTTAAATAGTTAAGTTCATTAGTGTAATATATACCCGTTTGTGTTTCAATAAATAAAGGTCTATTTTTTTCAATCGATTCGATTTTTTCCAAAAGATTTTGTTTCGCGTACTTGTTTAAATCCTTCTCTTTTCTCTTCCAAACTAAAAGATCAGAACTTGAGACGTATCGAACATTTTCTTCTTCTCCGTTTGTATATAGCCCGTATATAATACCCATATTTAAGTTCGGCATTTGCTTTGAAACCAAGGTGGTTTTTGATTCTGCAGACTGAAGCGCTTTGTTTGCATTTTTTATCCAACTCCACGGTTTAACTACATGAAAAACATGTTCTCTGACATCAAAAAAGTTTGGTACTGGACCTTCTTTGATTTTATAAGATATTGGGTTGTTATCCGTATTGTCTTGGCTCGATCTACGGGTCAGTCGAAGTAGCGAACCTTTTCCTTGATTCATTTAAGTAAAAGCAGTTTAAGCCCGGCAAGAGTTATACTCCAGTGAATTCCACTTGATTGAAATAAAATTACGAACCATTTAAATATTTTAGCGACATCGAAAACATTAATGCTGTCTCATATGCAACTGTCTTTAAGAATATTTCAAAGATTATCCGAGTTGTTTTGTAATCGATTAAAAGATGTTTATTTATTAAGTTAGTGAAACAAGGAATTAACAGTGTTTATAGAAAAAATATAATACTTATGATGGACTTTTATGGTTCGATCGAAGATTGTCGTCAAATTTCCAAAATTTTTCGATACTCTTTTTTTTTAATTTCATTTATCATACCATTGTCGTCTTTTAATTTTTTATTTTTAAAATTTTTGTTAAAGTTTTCTCATTTATATGTTATTATGCACTTTAACGTTAACAAGCAAAGTTTGTTGGTTTAGCGGTAAATCCTGTCTATTTTTTTGTGTCGTGTTAATTAGATAAAACAAAAACGAAATGGAAATGTTTAATTTTGAACTAAATGATCCTAGATCAAAGGAAATTTTTAAAAAGAAGGATGGCGAATTCTATATTTATATAGACTTCATTATCGTAAATGAAAATCATTTTCGTAAAAAATGAAAAATCATCCCTTATATAATCGGCTGAACTAAAAAGGATTTTAAAATTCGTGTGCGTGAGTGTGTTATTTGGAGTGTTAATACGTAAGAAAGCGCTTTTAAAGAAATTTCGAACTATTAGTCGAAGTTTTTTTCATTTCAAATTTAAGGATGGCGGAACTCTTTTAGCAACCGGTTTAATATTTTTCAAAGAACCGAAATTGATCCCTCTTCCTCCACAAGAATTAGCACTTTTCAAAATACCAATATTGATAGAAGTATATTTTACGTTGGTGGATGAACCACAGGTAGCATTATGCTTCTCCGCAGAGATGGAGAATAATTTCAAAAAGCATAAGCTCGTGCTCACACCACAGGCACCATAACAACGTCTATACACAAAGGAGAGAGGAGTTCACAAATTTCACCTTAAGCAGTTGACGAATGTTCAAAGGAGTTGTGTATAGGAAGGGGGAGCTAGTCACTAAGTCCTGGACGTCCGCAAAGGAAGAAAGTTGTTAAAATTAAATGTACAAAGAGTAATGTACAGTCGATGTAGAAATTGATAATTTAGCAAAAAAATTTTTTGCGAACTAAATTTCAAGTGAAATTTTAAAAATTCAAACTTTGTAAGTAAACAAGAAACTTTAAGAAACAGCGTGTTTTCTTTCAATGACCTGCGTCAAGTTTTCACGTTTGCGAACAACCCCAGCATGAACAGGACGTTCAAAAGTCGTCTTATGTACATTCAGATAATACCGGGCGTCTGAAAACTCTTTCGGAACCGTTTTAAATATTTAAAAGGGATCGTATGAATAGTTTAAATTGTATTTCAGAGTTTCACGATTGTTTATATTATATCATAAAATTGTGCTGTTAAAAAACAGGGAATAAAAAAGAACAAATGAAAACAAGGCAATACCAATTGCCTAGTATGATTTTTTTATGGGCTTAATACAGTAGCTAACAAACTTAAAATTTGACCAGAAAAAATGGGCCTGAAAAAATTAAAATTAAAAAAAATTAAAATTAAAATAAAAAAAAAAATTAGTTTATTTGAGTAACGGGCGGCTCTTCCTAGATCTTGTTTGAATTAATTGCTTTAATTATATTTTTATTAATTTTTTTTTTTTATGGCTTTAATGCCTACAATGTGTTTATTTACATAAGTGATGAATAATTATAATATTTTTTGGACTCTTTTAAACATGAACTTGTTTGATGCTGTAACTTCCATATGTTATTTACCAAACTACCACTTTAATAGGTAACAGATGATCAATTTTAACCAGCTGATTTCATCGTGCCAAAATAAGAATTATTTCATCATAGATTACCGATACGAATATTTCACTTAAAAGGCGATCAAAGTTTATCTATAAATTACATTTAATTATGCAGGAATTATTCCAATGGGGTAATGCGAATTATGCTAAACATTGTAAGCTATGATGGTAGCACACATGGTTGTGAGTGAAAAAGTCACGAAAGAATCAAAGGAACTGAAAATATTTATCATTACTTTTTTTTAAATTGATTTTTGTATATTAAACCAGTTTTTGTGATTTAGCTCATAACTTTACGTTATCATGTAAGATATTAGAAAGTTTATTTTCCCTGTAAAAACCACTAAGAAGTAGTTTATTTCACTACTGATAATATAGTTTGTAAAGTTAGTTTATAAAGTTTTATATTTCCTAATTTCATCGTATACATGTTATTTAACGTTCTCCTCCTTTTGAAATAATTGCTTTTAAGACTATTGTTAACTATTATCATAAGAAGCAACAGTCCATTCAAAAAATAAACATTCATTGCAATAAAAAAAGGTCTGGATACAAAAGTAGTCTGAAAGTTATTATTGTGCGTCAATGATATAATTAACTAGATATCTAACCTCGCAAGAATTCCGTAAGAAAAAGTGAAACAAGTTTTTAAAGTTTTAATGCCCGTTGCCATTTTATTTAAACTGACAATAATTCATTTTTGTTTTGCTTTGATATATCATTGTGTCATTTCAGGCTGGCAAAACAAACCTGGCTGGTAAAAAATTTGCTTCACTGCGAAAGTGCAAGTTAGACATCTAATTGATATATATTGTTGTGCGTATCCGAGTTTTACGGAACCGAGTTCTAATGCTGGATTCTGTGCCAGATTGTCTGTTAATCTGACGAGAACCAACTTTTTTGAAAAAATGATTATTTTAACTTTATTATAGCGTGGGTTGTTTTTTTTTAGTTACAGACGTTTTCATTGACTTTATTGGTATTGAAAACATGGCTAGTTTTCTGGCATCGTATTTCTACCGAAAGTATGTTTTTTTACTTTTAAAACCTATTCTTTTATGTTTTTAATAATACTTTTTCAATATCTACCAAACTTCATTGAAAAATATTTTGTAGCACATATTCAATTTTTTGTCGCAAAATAGGTATAAAATCTTCGACTCTAAACAAATCGGTTTCAAAGAACAAAACTCACGAATTGCAAGAGTAACTAAAACAGTAACTCAAACAAACTAAACTGACGGTTACCGAACGGAATATTTCAAAACATGTCATAGTTTTTTTAAGA
>NW_028324303.1:1970000-2065000 GCF_058129835.1 Hydra viridissima
TTTCCGGTTTGATTTCAATATTTTTCTTGGAAATTGTTCAAAACTCATAAATTATATTCATGGCATTATGTTTTACATCAGTAATTTTGTTTTAATTATTTAAAAAAGATTTCAAAGTTTTGTGTTTAAAATCGTTTTTAAAAATTTCTTGCTGGCTTCTTTTTTTAGCAACAAGTTTTACTAATAAAAAACTCAATTAAAGATGGATTGTTACGTAATGATATTTCCAATAGTTTTATTTGTTCTTCTGTGGATAATAACAAGTATGTATTATTTCAGACATATATATATATATATATATATATATATATATATATATATATATATATATATATATATATACAGTGGCGGCCGGTGACATTAAACTTTGGTGGGGCCAGCAAATATTAACCAAAAAATATCGCAAACTTTTGAACTTAGCGATGTTTTTAAGGTTCTTTTCTTCAAGGGCCAGTTCAATGAGGCCCTGCGGTGCGTTTTTTCGTCCCATCTGAAAGCACTACAAATTCTGCGCGCGCATCAAAAATAATATTACTACAAACAAAATAAATAGGGCCAGTAAAAATCGGCCCAGCCGTTATTGGCAATGAATTAAAATAACGCTACAATACTTTGAATAAATTGCAAATAAACATATTACTTATAAAGTAATATAGTTTAAAATTAGAACTAACTTAGAACTATTTATTTTTATAAAACCTGTCTGCAAATAGTTTAGGCTAATAGTTGCATGTTTAGATATATATAAATACATAATTACATTACCAAATACTTTATCTTAAATAAATATAAGTGGGGCCGGGCCCCTATGGCCCCTATTGACGAGCCGCCACTGTATATATATATATATATATATATATATATATATATATATATATATATATATATATATATATATATATATAGAGAGAGAGAGAGAGAGAGAGAGAGAGAGAGAGAGAGAGAGAGAGAAAGAGTGAGAAAGTAAGTTATAAGTTAAGCTAAGGTTTTGAAAAGTTTCAACTTACAAAGTTTTTTCTGATCTCAACGTCTTTTAATCTATCCACCAGCACTTCAATATATATATTGTCAAGTTGTGTCTCTAGTAAGTAATTTATGGCAGATTTTGGAGCAAGTTCCATTGGCCACTCTATAACACATTAGGCTTTTTTCAAGTGTACCAAAGTCGGCGCAACTTCACCTAATCTCCTCCTGCCCCCACCAACCTCTTTACTCTATCTTCATTTATCATTATGATGAAAAGTTTTATGCTGATAGAATTTATATAAAAACGTAGTTTCCGAAATCAAGTTCTGATGGAGAAAGTAAAAAAATATACAATCAAACGCAAGTATATTTAATTCTAGTATCTATAATACGTGTTTTGCGTGTATTTAGCCCAACACAATAACATATTGCACCTAAATAGAGTAATTTTTAGAGCTATAGTTTGTAAGTTATATTTTTTATGTGCAAAATGAAGGGGCAGCCTTAAAAAATTGCTTAAAATCCTGAATAACTTCCTACCATTTGCAGAAAAATGTGAAAAAAGCATTATATAGGTTCGCGTTTTCTTTTTCTGTAAGAAACTTCCACTTTGATTAATTCAAATAGTTTTCATTACTTTTAGATTCTCTAAACAATCCATTCATCCAGCTCACACATTTTATCAATACTATTTTTTATCTAATTTGTGGCCGGCGTTTTTTATACATAATGATCAATTGCGTTATTCCTTCCAAACACTTTGACTTAACTTTACAATACTTTTTCAATCGGATTTCCGAAAATTTATTGAGCAGATTCTCTCGCTTTATGTATTAAAAAGACCATAATTTAAAACATCTGTTTTTCAAAAAACAAACTACGAAAGGTTTCTCCTTTTCCGAAATTTTTCGAACCCAATTTGACAACTTAATTTAAAAAGGAGCTTCGTTCTATTTCTTTGTATGACAGTATAGATTACGTTTAAGTATTCGCTAAATCGATACCTACGAATATAAAGTCACTACGCTTTATTTTCTAAAAAAACACTTTCTTCAAGCAAGTTAAATGAGCTTTCCTTTTGTTAACTTTCTTTTTCGTATTTACGGTACGTAGTTGAACCAGGTTAGCAACCTAGGTTGATAAAACATTTCCCCTTAGACCTTAATTGCACCTTTAACCATTGATTTCAACACCGATTGCACCTTTCTCTTTGCAGTATTGTATGTATGTATGTATGTATGTATGTATGTATGTATGTATGTATGTATGTATGTATGTATGTATGTATGTATGTATGTATGTATGTATGTATGTATATATGTATGTATGTATGTATGTATGTATGTATGTATGTATGTATGTATGTATGTATGTATGTATGTATGTATGTATGTATGTATGTATGTATGTATGTATGTATGTATGTATGTATGTATGTATGTATGTATGTATGTATGTATGTATGTATTAAGTTATAAATTGTATGATTGTTAAATTATAAATCATATGTTTTCTATAAGCTATTTTCGGGTGTCGCAAGAAAATACTAATATAATGATTGAAGAAGCCTTTTAATTTTAATGTTTAGAAACGCCCGAACCGATTCCAACCCCCGAACCGACTCCAATGCCCGTACCGACTCCAATGCCCGTACCGACTCCAACGCCCGTACCGACTCCAACGCCCAAACCTTTGCCCTCGAATATTGAGGTTTGCGATAAAAATTGGTTGATGCACAATATAAATGGTATTCAAACTAGTTTAAATCAAGAACTATTTGGGCAGCATTTAGTTAATGAAATTGTTGGTACAGCTGTGGTATCTCACTTAATGCAGAATAATCCGAAAAAGCCACTAGTTATGTCTTTTAATGGATGGACAGGTACTGGTAAAACTTTTGTTTCTAATATCATTGCAAAGCATTTGTTCAAGAAGGGACTTGACAGTAAGTTTATTCATAAAAAAATCGCAACATTAGATTATCGACAAGACGGTAATTTGGAAGCAAACAAAGCAGAATTAAAGGCATTCATTGAAACGTCTACAAAAATATGTGAACGCTCATTATTCATATTTGATGAAGTAGATAAAATGCCAGAGGGCCTTGTAAATGTTTTAGAGCCCTACCTAAATAATCGTCCATCAATTGAAGATACAGATTATCGCAAGAATATATTCATTTTTCTGAGTAACGCTAATGGTGACAAAATAAACGATTTTGCTTTAAAACATCTTACTAATGGTAAACTCAGAGAAGCTATTAAAAACGATGAAATGGAGAAAATAATTTCTGCCGCAGCATTTAAAAACCAAGGTGGTTTGAACAAAGCTGATTCTATCTTATCAGTATTTGTTGACTTTTATGTTCCATTTCTACCACTAGAACGTAAACATGTAAAACAATGTGCAGAAGCAGAATTTAAAAGACGTGGAGTTTCATATGATGACCGTATCCTTGAAAACGTTGCTTCTGAAATGCCTTACTTTCCAGAAACTAATCAACTTTTTTCTTCAACAGGTTGTAAAACGGTTTCAAATAAAGCAAACATATTTGCGTAACAATATTTTTTAAAGTAACATGATTTTTTTTAACAGGTTTTTACCTGATGGTTTTTTAAATGCCGATATTGCTTATGGTTTGGAATTTGGAAGTTAGTATGTTTTATATTAATCATTACTTGTTCCAATTACTTTTTTAGTTTTTAGTGAACTTTTGTCCAAGATTTTGTTAAATATTTAGTAACTGCTATTGAAAATATGTTGTCATTTCATTTTACTAACTGACCCTTTAAACATGCTACGTCGCAGCTAGATTGCTTCGACGTAATAAGCTTAAATCGCAGTATAATCGCGCAACGTTGCTGCTTCCTAAGAGCGATGTTTATTAAGCGTTTATTAGGGTATACGTTTCCGCTACTTTGCAAAGAGCTCATATTACAAAAGACTCTTCAGGATATATTTTTCAGCCGATTTTCCAACTAGGCTCCATATTTCATCGTCTGTTTCTTGTTTTTTAAAAGGCTTTCATGACCCGATTGACTTCAGTCAATCCATAAGATCGCTTGAGGTTAAGAAATCTGTGGCTCAAGGAATGACCACTAGATTGGCTAAGAGTTCCAAACCTAAACGTGTAATGTTCCGAAAACCTCATATTGTAAAAAATCCTTTAAAAAGAATTTCTGTTGAATAAAAAGTGGAAAGAAAAGTTTGTGCAAAACTTAAAGAAGAATAAAGATATAAATCAATTTATGAAACCTGTATTGTAGAAAAACTGTGATCGAAAATATAGAAAAAAAAATAAATAAAAGTGGTGGATAAATCTTTAAGAAAGTTTTTATAAACTGTGATATTTTCAGTTTGCTATATAACATGTTACTGACTACAATCGTAGAATTTCAAGTAAATTGTCTTTCAACGATTTTAATGAATCTGGATAGCCAACCCATGTTACTAAAAACTTCGCTTTGGTTTTTCTCAAGGCTTTTTTAATCATAAAATAAATCTTGTTCAGTCTTTTAGAAGATAGAGTTTTTCTTGTTTATCCTTACTTAATCACCAACTGAAAACTTTACTCTTAGCTTTTATTCTGGTATATCTAATGTTTCTGGATGAAGATTTTCTACATAATATTTTCATTTCATTCAAGCTAGCTTCAACAGGTGCCATCTTTATTGCAAAACAAATAGCATTACTGTATTCTGTAGCTAGATCATCCAAAACGTTGACATCTACAAAAATGCAACTGGTAGTAAAGAATTTCCACAGTTTTTCTTTATTTCTACAATTCCACTTTTCTATTTAACAACTTTTCTTCATTTTCTGTCGAGTTCTTCCAGTACTTCTTTATCATAAAGTTCTTTAGCTTTATCAACCCAAAATTTAGTAAGCATTCGTTAACTGATTGAGTTTTTAAATACTCTTGCTGCAGCCTTACCATTTTTATCTTTTCAAGGAATGAACCAGATATTTGGAAAAATTACCAATGACTTCTACTTAGTCTCTAATACATTTCCCGAGTTATCAGGCAACCAAAAAAGTTCGTGTGGTTTTGCAGATCCATAAATAAATACACATAAAAACAGTTTTAATAAAGTTTATTCTGAAAAATAGTCTCCTTTAGCAAGAATAACTTTGTCCCATCGTGAAACAAGCTGGTATATTCCATTCTTATAAAAGTCTTGAGTTTGTTAGCTAAAAAATTGAATTAACTCATTTTCGAGATCTTCTCTATTTCGAAACTGTCGATTCCTCAAATGATTATCCAGGGCCAAAAACAGGTGATAGTCGCTTGGCGCAGGTCTGGTGAATACAGAGGGTGAGGTAGAATCTCCCATCGTAAACGTGCTAGAGTTTCCCGCGTGGTTTTTGCGGTGTGCGGTCTGGAGTTGTCCTGGTGGAATTTGACATCTTTTCTGTTTGCCAAAGCTGCTTGTTTTTGGTGAAGAGCAACCGAAACTCTGTCCAATTGGGCTGAGTATATCTCAGCAGCAATGGTTTGTCCACTTGGTAGCAACTCATTGTGAACGATACCTGCTGTAGTCCACCATACACACAGTAAAACCTTTTGTTGGTGAATGCTTAGTTTAGGAGTCATCAGTACTGGATTGTTACTGGCTAGCCAATGATATGTTCGTTTTTTGTTGCAGTACATAATCCATTTTTTGTCGTACGTCAACATCCGGTCAAAAAATGGCACTAAATTGTGGCGGGAAAGCAATGAAGAACAAATGTTTAAGTGCTGTAGCTTGTTTGTTTTACTCAACTCATAAGGTACCCATTTGCTCAACTTCCAACGTTTTCCAAGTTTGTACAAATGTAAACGAATAGTTTCATTACTCACATTAAATCTTAAGGCAAGGTCCTGACATGTTTGACTGGAGTCCTGCTCGATTGCCAGCTTGATATCCTCGTTGTTTACGATGGATGGTCTTCCAGATCTTGGTTCATCTTCAAGGTTTTCATTTCCAGAAGAAAATTTTTTAAACCACTTTTGACCCGTCCGTTTTGCTATGGTACCTTCCCCAAAAGCAGCGCATATCTTACGACAAGCTTCTGCAGCTTTGGTTCCAAGTTTGAACTCATAAAGTAAACAGGCGCGAATTATCGCATCTGACACAGCCATACTCCACTTAAGACTTTTGAATTTAAAACGCACTAATAAAACTTATGAAACACACTGATTGATTCTCCTTAAAACAAGCTTTAATTTATATGCAAACTCATCCCCCACCACAACCAGTTTTCTTAATACATTTCTTAGAAATAGGCAATTAGGATAAACCGCACGAACATTTTTGGTTGCCTGATACATAAGAAGATCATTTTTTTATTAAAAAAAAAAAGGTGAAGTTTTAGTCTAAACCAATTGTTTTTCAATTTAGCTGACGCAACTTCGCCAAGTGGGTGGATGCGACTAGAAAGACTGCACCAAAAATATCATGAAACGTGTTCTGAGCAATAAGGTAATTTGAACATGGCTAATTTGAACATGCAGGGCCCTAACCCTAACCCTAACCCTAACGAAGAAGAAGAAGAAGAAGAAGAAGAAGAAGAAGAAGAAGAAGAAGAAAAAGAAGAAGAAAAAGAAAAAGAAAAAGAAGAAGAAAAAGAAGAAGAAAAAGAAGAAGAAAAAGAAGAAGAAAAAGAAGAAGAAAAAGAAAAAGAAAAAGAAAAAGAAAAAGAAAAAGAAAAAGAAAAAGAAAAAGAAGAAGAAAAAGAAGAAGAAAAAGAAGAAGAAAAAGAAAAAGAAAAAGAAAAAGAAAAAGAAAAAGAAAAAGAAGAAAAAGAAGAAGAAATGATAATAATAATAATAATAATAATGAAAAGCTTTGTTTTTCTTCGAAAATTCGATTTATCAACACCATTTACTAGTAGCTGTCTTTGGATTATTTTGTCTTTTAAAAAAATACAAACGTCAACTAATTCAGTATGCGGCGTTTAATTTTTAATGATACAATGCATTTAAAAATCTAAAAGACAAAATTTTAATTTTATTCGTACGAAATGGAATCGCTTCTTTATTGCTTTTCAAGAAACCGCAATCTTTAAAGCGATTAAAAGTAATGACAAAATACAACGAGGTCGTAAAATACATGTTGCCGCAAAATACATATTGCCGCTAAATGCACATTAGCCCCAAAGTACATGTTTGCCGCAAAATATTCTAACTTGGGGATAATTACCTTGTGATGACCGTAAAAGTTTTATGAGATTTTTACTGGGGAAATTAAAAACGTAGTAGTAAAAATTTTATAGCAAACTGGAAATTTCAACAAGTAAAAAAAATCTCCTTAGTATAATATTTGATTCGACGAATGCGCATTTTCCATTTTCAAAAAAAAAAAAAAAAAACTTTCTTAAAAGTTTTGATTATTGGAAAAAAAATCAATTCAAACCGATATTAATTTCTAAAATTTTTAATGAGCATTTAAGAATATTGGGTTTGTTAAGAATTTTTAACAATATCTAAAGAGTAAAATTAAGAATTTAATGTTATGGTTGAAAAGTGACAATTTTAATTCAACCGATGAGCGAATTGCTTAAAAGTTCAAACTTTGATCCCATCAAAAACTGACAATTTATTTTCTATCAATTTTCGTGGAAAAGATTTTTTAGCCAATGGCATGGACATAAAATTTCCAACTTTTAACTCTTGTTTTAAATATAAGACTTCAAATTTTTTTGATAGCTATAAAAAAAAACCACTCTGACAAAAATCATAATCATAGTCAGTTTGACAATAAATTTCATATACAACGCAATTTTAATTTCAATTTTTCAATATTTGAATCTAATTAATCTTTAAATTGCTTGTTAATTTAAAAACAAACTTTTTAAAATTAACAAGCAATTTAAAGATTGAATTTCTTTTTATGAAAATTTTGCCTCTTTGTCTTCAACTTGAGGCGGCGGGAGGCAAAAATTTCGCCTATAGTTTAGCGGCTGCAGCCAACTGGGAGGCAGAAACCACTGGGGGTGGCCTCCAAATCAGCTTGCCTCCAAAATATCTTTTGACAACGACCGTCAATGGCTTTCGCCTCCCAATTGGCGGCGGCCTCTAAATCAACTTGCCTCTAAAATATCTTCTGACGGCGGCCCTCAGTGGCTTTCGCCTCCCGATTGGCGGTGGCATCCAAAAAATTCTGCCTCCAAAACAAAGTTCTAACTGCGACCTCCAATTGGGAGGCGGAAGCATCTGGAAGTGGAAGCCAGAACATTCTGCAGGCAACAAAAGTTTAGAGAAGCGGCCGCCATTAGCTGCGGAAGAAACGTGGAGGCGAGAAGATTTCAATTATTTGTCAGAAAATGTCTTCTTCTTTACCGTTGAAATTTTTACGTTGAAACTCAACATTTTAATGATATTTGATAATTTAACATTTCCAACCGCGTTGAGTTTATAGACTTTCTATGAGCTATGCGTGGGCCGTCCAGAACTTTTACTTTTGAATTAGGTTATGTAACTTTTATATGATCTTGTTATGATCTTTTTACATTATCTTATCTTTGAACAAGGTGTTGTGAATATTTTGTTTTTAACTGACTAAGGAAGATCGACTCAACGCCTTTTTTGTAACTTGTTTATATATATTCTTACTCTTGTTAAGAAAACAACATTATTTATACTAAATCTGACATAGTTGACAATTATTCGTAACTAAAAATAAGATAATAATTACCAACTTCATACCATAATTACTGTAAAAATACTGGAAGTCATCGCGTGGTTTAATAAATGTTTGTGACACACACCCCCAAGTTGCAGAGAATATCTACAAATTCTCATCAAAAAATTCATCAAGGGCTGTTATTTTAATAAGTTTCTCAACCTTTGATTTCGCCTTTCGTAAAGGTTTTTGCTTACTTTATAATCGTTTGGGCCAGCGAAATCCAAACCAATAGCTTCAAAAGGGTATTTGCTTTTAGTTGGATACTTTGGCAAATCAGCTGTTAATGGAGCTAGTAATGGTTTGCACCTGAATCTTTTACACCAATTGCAATCGCATATAATTGTTTTGACTTGGCTACGTAAGGTATCTGTCCAATAATGCTCACGAAACTTGGACATTGTCAGACCAACCATCCCATGGTGAGTCTCTGCATGTGCTCTTTTAACAACCAAGTTTGTAAAGGGATGCTTGCGAGGTAAAAATGTTGGGTGCTCACCTTGTATACGACCCATACAAACTAAAAGCCCATCGTGATTTCTATGTAATCGTAATCTTTCTGAAGTTTCTTTAAATTGTTCGGATTTTTCAAATTCGTATTGAGCAATTTTGATCAGCTTCTGCATTGCGTTGTTCCTTTCAGTAGCTGATAGCACACCTCGACATTTTCTTTTAATTTTGAGATTGATGATGATTCTTAAGATCCATGCCATTATTCTTATAACTTTTGGTAGTTGATCTTGTTCATAAGTTCAAAGTAGTTAAACGTCTCTGCTGTGGCAAGGTTATGCATTTTTGTTGGATTAACTTCTTTCATTACTTCATCCATTTGTGTATGAACTATATTGGTTGGCCACTCATTCTTTTTGGTAAGCCATGTTGGACCGTTGAACCATATTTGTGGAATTTTTCCATTTTTAATTCCTCTACTTTCATTATCAGCTGGGTTCTGATTGGTTGGACAGTGACGCCAGATAGCCAACTTCGTTTATCAATTTCTTTGACACGATTTGATACAAACTGCTTCCATTTACTATTGTCATTAAGGATCCAATGCAGTGCTACTGAACTATCAAGCCAGCCGTATATTTCCATAACTGGGTATCCTTCAAGTGCCAATTTAACGTTTGTAAGAGCATTAGCTACCATGTGTCCAGAAATCAATTCAAGTCTGGGAATAGAACAACCTCGTTTTGATATGCGTGATTTGGCTGCAAACAATCCTTGAGTTACTTTGTTTCCTTGATGTACTACTACGCATATTGCACTGCAGCAGCCATCTTTGCTTGCATCACCAAATCCATGGATTTCAATCTTTTTAATTATATGATTCAAAACAGTTATACTTCTTGGTATTGCTGTAAGGTCTGGTAACGTATATTTCCAAAGCAAGTTCAGGTGAAAGTTTTTTTGTTCACGGCAAACTTTAAATCACAACTTTGTCGATATATAAGTTTTGCTGTTAGAGTTATTGGGTAAATCACACCAAGCGGATCAAAAACTCTAGCCAAACTTTCTAAAATTCTTTTGTTTGTGATGTTTGTTTGACGAGTTGGTCTGCAATCCACTAATAAAGTGTCATCATTTTTGTCCCACAACAAACCAAGAATTTTTGAATGACGTTTATTTTGTTCATTGATTGTAACTTCATGATAGTTCTCTTTTGAATCATTGGTTTCCAATGCAGGAAAATTCGAGTGCCATTTGTGAAGCTGGAATCCTCCCATTTCAAACAAATGAATTGGTGTTTGTTTCAATTTTTTGACACATTCCATGTCAACTTCCCCAGTGATTATATCATCAACATATATGCCCTTGTTGATTATCTGAATTTCATTCTTTTTATGCGGATAATGTTTTCCATGTCAATAAATGTTGCTTGATTACTCCCCCAAGAATAAAGAGACTGGATGCACAGCCAAACGGGATTCGAGTAAGTATTAGAGTTTTTATTTCTTTACTTTTCAAGTCCGATATCCAATAGAAAAGGAAAATATCACGATCTTTAGTATCAACTGCTATTTGTAGATAACGCTTGTTTAATGTCTCCAGTAAGACAAACAGGTTGCAATCTGTTTTGTAAAATAACATTGAGTAGTAAGGGTTGTAATGGAGGACCAATATGTAAACAGTCGTTAAGTGAGGGTGATCCGTACTCTTTAGCTGACGCGTTAAAAACAATCCTTAGCTTGGTTGTTTCGGAGTCCTCTTTTATCACTGCTCGATGAGGCATGTAGAATATTCTCTTGCCAGTTGGTTTGTTTGGTGCATACTCAATTTTTCCATCCTTGAGTTGTTCTTGAATAATAGCGTTATATTTTATGAGATCATTTGGTTTCTTTTCCAGTTTTCTAAGTACGCTATGCAACCTTGAGATAGTGTACATCTGAATAAGATGCTAGTTTTGAATGTTCTACTTTCCATGGTAATCCAGTGTGATAAGTCGAGTAACCAGTCGAGTCTTGTTGTAGCTGTTCTTTAAATTCTTCATATACTTCATTTTGATTCCCCTTTGCTTTGATCTTCTAGACCAAGAACATCCAAGCTATACAGTTCTTTATAACAGTCATTGGTTGACTTTGTTAAATATAAACAGTCCGAGGTGCTTTGTCCTGGTCCCATAACCGTCCGTACAAATATGGTTTCTTCTGCAATAGCTTCTCCTTCATTTCCAGTCCTGAAACCTTTCAACTTTATTCTTGCAATATCACCAGCACCAATTATAAGATGAATTTTATGATCATCGTAGTCATCTTCATTATGAAAATGCAATCCCTCTAAGTGTTTGAATTTCTTTTTTAGGACGGATATCCTCGGATTTTGTAGCACCGTAATCACTTTCCTTTCTAGCTTGTAGAGTTTTATATCAAGGCTGTTGCGTCCGTTTATTGAATATAGAGTTGTGCAGAACAACGGAAGGTTTTGATGTACTGATCCAGTCATTGTTTCAATGTTTTTCGATTCCCAATTATTTGGCTCTAACGTTAGGTACTTGATTAACGTAGATGAAGCATAAGAACTACCAGCTCCCGTATCCAAGAGTGCTCTCACTTTATTTGCCAACGTTCACAACAACTATGGGATGAATAGTTTGCCCTTCGTATCCAATCATAAGGATACCCTTTTTGATTCGTCTTTATTAACCCCAGTGCATATAGAATGATGCCTTCCTTAACAATAGTAACAAGAACGTTTGCTACGATAGTTGGATACTGTGTGGTTTGTTGACGTGCAGTTGAAGCAGCGATGGTTTTCTTTAAGATGTTGTTTCCTTTGCTGTGTTGAATGAAGTTTCGTACATTCGTGACTACAATGATTTTGCGAACTGCAGTAGACACAGCCAATGTTTTTAGTTTCGTTATGTTGGAAGTGTTTTTCCATTTGATTTTTGTGCTCCCAATTATTGTGGGGTTTTGAATTTTCTTTTCTGATATTATTTCTTGTTCGTCTAATAGATGATTCTGGGTTTCGTAAGGTATATTCACGTAGAGCTTCAATTTGCTGTTCAAAGCCCCATTCCTGCCATTTTGGATCTGTTTGAGTAATACCAGCCTTACCAAGGCCCAGTTTGTCGAGAGTTTCACGTACCAGTATTTCAGCTGTTTCCAATTTGTTCAAAGTTTTCAACGAGTTTATGCTTTCATTTAATTTTCTGTAAAAATGATGTATTTGACCCGCGTCGGTATTTTTTATGTAGGAAAGATCCATGATATCACGACCATGCTGGCGTATAATTTCAGAAGTGATTGCATATTTTTGATTTAGAATCATTTTCGCTTTTTCATAACCATTTGCATTAAAAGGGAGTCCAGCAATTTCCTCTTTTGGCGTGTTTGATAATAGCTCACGTAAGTATGATAATTTAGTTACAGGAGGATAGCTTCTGTTATCAATTTCTGTGCTAAATTGTTCCCAGAACCGCACCCAATCCAGAATAGTCCCATCAAATTTTGAAACTTGTAGTCTGGGAAGTTTTGCTTTACAATCATTTGTGTGTGCGCACTGTGCATGCTTTGAGTTGTTTCTTGTTTTTGTTCATTTAGTTCTTCTTTTACACGAGCAATTTCTTCGTGCATTTTCTTCTTTTTCGTGATTTCTCTTTCTATGCTGTATTCTTCCAGCGAGGTGAGAAGTTCGCTTTGCTGTTTAATTAAGTTGTTCTGCTGTTCGTACCAGTTGTCGATTTCTTGATTGTCGGCGTTTTCTTCGTCTCTTTTTAATTCTTCTATGTTTTGGATTAAGTTAAAAATCTCCGACAGTTTGCTTTGATGGTTGGTTCTAATCTATCTAATGTGAGTATATCGTTATTGTTCAATGATATGCGTACTTCCAGACCAAGTCGGTCAACTTTTGTTAATGCTAGTTCCAATTTCCTTGATAGTGTAGCGATTTGATCTTTGCGCTGCTTCGGAGGCATTTTAAATTCTATTGTAATCTTTGATTCCTTACGTCAGTTGATAGCTTGAAGAGTGTTCCGTAGATTCCAGTTGTCCTGGCAGGGTTGCCACTTTGTGTTGTGAATATTTCTTTGTTTTGGACTGACTAAGGAAGATCGACTCAACGCCTTTTTTGTAACTTGTTTATATATATATTCTTATTAAGAAAACAGCGTTATTTATACTAAATCTGACATAGTTGACAATTATTCGTAACTAAAAATAAGATAATAATTACCAACTTCATACCATATATTAATTACTGTAAAAATACTTGACGTCATTGCGTTGTTTGATAAATGTTTATGACACAAGGTAACTTAGGAATTTGTAACTCTTATATGATCTTGAAGTAATTTCAAGTTGGTAATGAAATAAGAGCAGTTAAAAAAAGAAGCTTTTCGTTGAAGTTGCGGTTGTTTTACATTGAACTTCTAATTTAAACTTCAAGATCTTTAAGACACTACGCCTAAAAAAAGCAAGTTACTATGAGGTCTCTGAGAACTGGATAAGATAACCATGTTAAGTGATGCAGATAACCATATATCTAAGCGGATAATAATAATACGGATTTAGACATATTTTGTGCTTAGTTTAAAATAAATATACATGGTAACTGTTTTGAAAAGTTACCCAAGGTATTGATAACGAGAGACCAGAGGCCTCGTAGCTTCTACTCTAAAATAAGCTTGAGCTTAACAAATCAAAAAGTTTAAAACTTGACTTAAAAACAACGATTTTCTTCACTTTTCAATTGAATAAGGTTTAACAATATTCTGACGAAAGATAATATTCTGTGGAAATATAAATAGCTAAATTGATCTTTTTTGTATTTAATGATTTGAAAACTTTTTTTTTTGGGTGGGGGGGGGGGGGGATTGAGCTATTTATATTTCCACAGAATATTGTCTTTGGGTCACACATAAAGAGGGGAACATGTGCTTTAAAGACGCACATGTTCCCCTCTTTGTGTGTGACCCAAACAAGGAAAAACATCTATGAAAGTTTTTCTTAATTAGAATTAATTTACAAAATTAAGTTAGCTTTTTTTTTTCCTTCAATTGATTATCAAAATGGTCTTTTAAAAAAATCTGTTTCGTTCATTCGGTTCCCTAAAGTTGTGTGACTTTTTTAATTTCGAACAAATAACTGAACTTGCTTTAATTAATAGAAATTTTACTTTGAGATGCTTTAACGTTTTCAATTACTAGAGTTAGAATTTAGTGCATTAACCTCTAATTACTTCTTTTTCTCTTTTATTTATGAGCACGTTTGGTTACTTCATGGACCTATAAGAGATGGACGTGCAACCTATTCTTTTACATCAAAGAGGCCACAGAAATCAGCGAGTAATGCGAGTTTCCGACAAACTCTAAATTTTCACCCGTCAACAAAAAAATCTTTTAAAATGGCTGCTCACAGTTTTAAAACAGAAACTCTGATCACGTGGTATTAGTTTATAGCATTTGTTTAATAAGACTGTTCAGAATAAAATAACTACTTCACGCATTGAAAAATTACTAACGAATTACACCAAGGTAAAGGAAATTAGTTGTCGCCACGAACAGATTTTAGTAAAGCTACAGTTAAGCGGCCTAAATTAAATTCACCTTTTCGCTTTAAAAATACGGTGGAGAGTTTGAATGCATTTAATTAGAACAATAGTATGCACGCATGAGTGATTTCAAAAAGGAAATAAATTTTGGAAGTGGAATTGAATAGAGTTTAGAAGAAGTGGAATAAAAATAGTACAGCGCGCTTGATTTTAAATTACTATATCTTATATTTCTATAAAACTTAAAAAACTGTCAGGTAAACACTTGCTATTATAATACGGCTATTTTCATAGCCACATATCTCTTAAAAACACATCAGTATGAACAATTATCATATAAACTTATATTCTTTAACTATTACAAATAACTTTAGTAAATAAATAATCAAAAATAAATCTACGCATAACATATTAAAGTAACAAAGTAAAAACAATATCACAAAAATAACATAATAACAATAGAAAATGTTATATAAAAATTACACAGTTCCAAATTCAAAAAAAAAAAAACTAAAAAAACTACTTTGAAATTTATCTACTTTGGTTTTATCTACTATTCTATGATGCTTTTAGTCTCCGCGAACGAGAGCGCAAAAAGCGAAAATGTAAATTTATTTTAGGCCGCTTCACTGTAGCTTCACCCAGATTTTCATCATTTTTCCAAGATAAACATTTTAAAATTGGGTACTTTTTTCGTGTAAACAAATTTCCGTTAATAATAAAATAGACCGGTAAGGATAATTTTAAAATGACTAAAAAAAGTATAGCGAAATATAAAAAAGCTTAAATAAAATATTTTGTCAAGATCTGGTTTCATTCAACTCCTTGGTCCTTCATTCACCAGGCTTAATTTTGTGTATTTTTTGAGTGTTTTTTCCGATATGTTACCATTTTTTGCCTCGACTACTCTACAAGCTCCATAATATATATTCCACTAAGTATTACTTTTTAGTAGGTGTATTTTCTAATGGGTTTTTTTATAATTCATTTGATAATGCAAAACCTTTTAAAAACTTATTCAAATTTATAATTATCTAGCAAAATGCGGCCAGATATTTCATGTTTTCGTTTTTCATATTTCATATATTTCATTTGTCATAAAAGGCAGATAATAATCCGTTTGTTTTTGTCAAATAAAAATTAGTTTATATATAGCTGATAAATCATATTATGTTAAAATTAAATACTTAGTTATTCTTGCGGTTTGCCATAAATTGGCTTTGCTAAATTCTTTAAAACTGTGACAAATTATTTTTTTCTTTATTGTATTTACATTCATTTTATTAATGAGTTATTTATCCTTAACTGTATATATTTCTGTTGTTAAACATAAAAATAAAAAATTCTATAATATTTATAAAATAGAAGTCTACAGCAATATAGTAGATGGAGTAGTTCCCTGGTATGAAACCATTGTGCTTTAGGTAGCTACAAACCTAGTTGATATTTTGTATTGTTTATTATACCTCTAGTTATACATGTACTAAAGTAGTTAAGTAAACGATCTTAATTTCCATATTATCATCAGCGTTATTTCTTAAAATGTTAAGAATGTCTAGCTATATAAAATTAAGCTTAAAACCTGATTCTATTGCTGTTATCTTGAATAACTAAAAGGAAGTTGACTGGTTAGATGAGACCAAAAACTTTCAACGAATCCGACAGACTTTAATATAATTTAATTTCTGGGTAATTCCACATCAAATCACCCAGTCCATTGAACCATGTGTCTTCCTTTTGTGTTATATTTTGACACATTATTCCTAATTATAAAAAAATATTGCATGCAAAATTTCAGCTAAAAATTTTGAGCAGTTGACAAGATATTGCAATTTTAGTATCGACCTGGTTTCCCAAAATGACCCGGTTTTCATAACATTCTGGAAAAACATTTTTCTTAAAAAAATAAGAAATAAAAATGGAAAAAATATGAAAATAAACATATATAATGTTTTTTTTATGCTGAATTCAATAAATGTACTTAAAATGCTCAAATATAAAAGGAACATGCTTAAAAGTTAATAAAACAACTAGTTTCTATAAACCAACTTTGGGGCCCAATATCTCAAAACACCCCCATCAAATTTTTTTTTTTTTTCCTGTTAATATTTTCAGCTGCTTATAATCTTACTAGGCACAAAAAATCTAACTGGAAAACCAACTGAAACATATGGAACTTTAATTTCAAAGATCTATTACTTTTTCAAGAAATTCTCAAAAAATATTTGTAAATAAAATAAAAATAAGTTAATTGTAATTTAAAAAGTTACTTAAATATACAAGATTTTTAAAGGTATCGAAGATGTAAGTTATTTTGACTGTGTTTGTAATAGTTTACAATATTGTTCCCATTTTACTTGTACTTCTTCTATTTCAGCATTTTCAAACACATAGTTTTTACCAGAACTAGAGCAAGCTTGTGGAACAGATAGTTTTTTCAATATGTTGGTATTGGGAATAAAACAGTAGTCATCTCTTTCAGGCCAGTTAAAACAGATTGATGGACCATTTGGGTGAAGAAACTTAACTTTAGCATCAACTTCTTCTAGGTTGGTTTCAGTTACAATGCCGATCCACCACTTATCATCACAGACTACAGCTACATAACAACCTAAAGTGACAGTATCAAGTTGAAATATATCTTGTTTCTTTTTAAGATTGTGGATTATTGTATAATTAGTGTCCATACTAAACCTCTTTGCCCCAACCCTGTTATCTCCAAGATGTATAAATTGATGAAAGCTACGAGTACCAGGTAGAGTTGTTAGACCAGTGTACCTTTCTTTTTGCTCTTCACGTTGCAATTGTAAGTCCAATCCCTTTATGTAAATGAAGTTAACAACCTTGATTTTCTCAATACAAAATTCATACATAGCTTCTGACGTGAGAATTTGGTTTCTGTATGGTCGTTTTAAACTTTCTTGTGCTGTTAACCTTTTTACAGTACCGCCAATCCCATCGCATGGTGACTTTCCGTGGGACGTGGCAAAAAAGTTCCATTCAACTTTAAGGCCAAATTCGCTCTCTAGTTGGCATAGATTGTAAAAGCTTTTACAATTTTTGTACTGTCCTGCGCAACCATCAGTGAATAAATGTAATTTGGACAGATTGGAAAATTTTATTTTTAATATTGGTATGATTAGTTGGAATACTTTGTACACATAAGTTACATCATGTGTAATGTCGTCTGATATAAAACAGTAAGAAATATGTTTCAGTACACCTTTATCATCTTTATAGTATATCACTAGTGGATGTAAAGAACATTGTTGGGTGTTCCAATGATAGCTTTGTATTTCATCTTGGACTACAAAGGCATAATTTTCAGCAAAGTCGCCAATAATGATAATGTTTGATTGATCCATATTTTGTTTTAGTTGGTTAAGGTACTGTGATTGAGAGTGAGCAATAAAAGAATGAGCTTGTAGCTTTTCAAAGCAAGATACTAGTAGTTCAACAAACGTTGGAACATCTGCTGTTAAACTCAATAGTGTTGCGCGATCAGTAGTTTGCCATTGTTTGTATTGTATCTCAAAATCATCTTCGTATTCTCCAAAAATCTCATACAAATATTTGGTGAGGGGTTCTTTACCAGGACAATTATCACACTGTGCAAGCATGCATTTTTTGTTTTCTACTGAGCAAACGGTTTTCGAAAGTAAGTCCTTATACTTTAGTCCAATATTTAAGGCATCTACTAGCAATATGGCATTTTGGTGATAAGAACAAACACAAACAGAATGTGTACCACTTGCACCTGGCAAAATGCACCACTTTGGTCTAAGTGAAGCAAATTTTGAGTAACTTATTTGTATTTCTGGATTGTTTTCTTTGTATAATACATATAGTTCCTTTAAGTTACACAAAAGCAGTTTTTTTTGTT
This sequence comes from Hydra viridissima, assembly GCF_058129835.1. Taxonomy (NCBI): domain Eukaryota; kingdom Metazoa; phylum Cnidaria; class Hydrozoa; order Anthoathecata; family Hydridae; genus Hydra; species Hydra viridissima. Next base: position 1,988,505 of record NW_028324303.1, read on the forward strand.
TATGGACGTTCTTTTGAATGCTAACATAATCTTTTTTTCCAGGCATAGTTCTACATAAATCACTTGAGTCATAAAAAAATTTAACAGAATCTTCTATTTCTTTGTGTAAGACTTTACCTTTATACAACGGAGAGATAGCTAATAATCCTTTTTTATTAAAAAGTTGTCTAGCCTTTTTTGCTTGGTATTCTGTAACTGCAAAGTTATTTTGTACTTCTAATATTGACCAACTTGGGGGCGCCAGTGTTAGAAGTTGAACAATAGTCCTTTTGTCCGAACATAGAATTTTTTCTTTTATCAAGCTCATAATTTCATCAAAGTTTTCAGCCTTCTTTTTCATGTTATTTGTTTCATAACACAGTTTTGAGGGAACATTGAAATGACTTTCAGATTTTCTAGTAAGGTTACTTACCATTACGTTGATGCGCGCAATTTTTCGCTTTCCTTCTGAAAGTATATGTTTTGATGACTTGGAATGAGATTTCAGAGGAGATATATTAAAATTTTCAAGTTCTTCATTGATCTTCTGTCTTTTTGATTTGAATGATGATATTAGAAAATCCTCATCTTGTTCACCCTGACTTTGCTTCTCTTCTTTAAGATCTGCTTTTTTGGCAATCTTTTGCTTACAAGGTTTGCAAAGTTTCTTCCCAGGAGCAATATTTAAACCACTTCTCATCATGACTTGTGACTCATTTATTGCGACTACTCTAAGGTTTTCTAAAAGTAATTGAATTGTATATGTAATTGTATATACCCAGCAAGCACACAACGTTGAAACAATGTTGAAATAACGTTGATCAACGTCAATCAACGTTATTTCAACGTTGTTTCAACGTTGCGTGCTTGCTGGGATAGCTTTATGTATTTTGTATATAGTATAATTGTATGTATAATTGTATATAGCTTATCTGCACAATTGTTTAAAACATTGTTTATGTTTTTGAAAATACAGGTTAAAAAAGTATATATATTAAATTACTTAAATTCTACTTTTACTTACTTGTGATTTTCTTTGTATGTGTTTTGAATGGATCACAGCATGCTTTCTGCCATATAGGATACATTTTCAAATATTTTGTAGTATGTCTTTCACATAATATTGTTAAGTTTGATAGTTCAATGTTACATCGTAATGATATAGTTATTTTTTCTTCATTGCTTAAAGTTTCAATAGCTTCTTGTTGGCCTTTGCATGCGTCTGATGTCAATAACCCAATAGAACACATCTTATAGTTCCTACTTAATTTTTAGTAAAAAAAGATTTTTTAAATATAGAAATAATTCAAACCTTTTCAGAATCCCTCTGTTGTATAATTTTTTACACTGATAGTTATTGTTAATTTTCTTTATAGATATATTTTATATATATATACAATTTATATATATATACAATCTATATATATATATATATATATCAAATTGTTAATTTGTTAAAACTTAAATAAAATTTACCAATAAATGTTGCTTTATAACTGAACTTTTTATAAACTAGTTATTATAAACTTTTACAAAATATAGTTGTCAAAATTTTAAAAACAAATGCACATCAATATCACACTTATTCAGTTTTTATATAAAAACAAAGCAGGATGTTTTTTTCAGTTGTTAAGATCAAATAACTAAGTTATCATATAATTAAGACTTCCTTAAATATAACAAAATTTTTTTTTTTTTTTAAGGAGTCTATAGACTAAATATAATATTTCACAAAATTCTATTTGCAAGTTTTTTAAAATAATTTCTTGAAAAAGTAATAGATCTTTGAAATTAAAGTTCCATATGTTTCAGTTGGTTTTCCAGTTAGATTTTTTGTGCCTAGTAAGATTATAAGCAGCTGAAAATATTAACAGGAAAAAAAAAAAAATTTGATGGGGGTGTTTTGAGATATTGGGCCCCAAAGTTGGTTTATAGAAACTAGTTGTTTTATTAACTTTTAAGCATGTTCCTTTTATATTTGAGCATTTTAAGTACATTTATTGAATTCAGCATAAAAAAAACATTATATATGTTTATTTTCATATTTTTTCCATTTTTATTTCTTATTTTTTTAGTAAAAATGTTTTTTTAGAATGTTATGAAAACCGGGTCATTTTGGGAAACCAGGTCGATACTAAAATTGCAATATCTTGTCAACGGTTCAACATTTTTAGCTGAAATTTTATGTGTTAACTTTTCTTTTTAACATGCAACAACCAAAGAAGTTTTTAAAAAATTTGAGTACCCATGGTTCAAAATTTTCTAAATTTTGGGTGATTTGATGCGGAATTACCCTTCTATTATTTAAAACCAAAGATTTGTTACAATGCACAATGAGCTTGGTGCGCAAAAAAAACAATAGGTTGCAGGTCCATCTCTTATAGGTCCATGGTTACTTATTGAGTTCATGACTTGATTAATGATTTTATTTATGGGTACGTTTGGTTATTTATTGACCACATGACTTAATAATGATTTAATCATTTTGTCGTGCCAAATAGTATTTGCTAGATAAAAGTTAAATGCCACGTTATGTGAAACCGCATTATTTGTCAAATAAAAATAACGCCTTTATAATAGATGATTGCTATTGTGGCTAAATTTATCAGAGTGTAAAAAAAATTAACACTTTAATAATAGCTTATTGCTATTAAGCGCTGCTTTTGTAACATTTTTTTGTTAATCAAAATAAAACCCAAGAGCTAGAGAAACAGCGATAAGTAACATATAAAGAAAAAAACCGTTTTCTCCGCAATAAGATGTTTTAAAAAAATTTCAAACGATCGAAAAGCCAAATTTTGCCAAAGCATTATACTTTGACAGTTTAGTATTAAATAAACTTTATTTATCAAAAATGGGATTTTCTTTTTTATTCATTTTTCACTAAACTGCTTCAGCTTCACAACTGTGGAATGAGACCAGCCGGAGTTATATTATCACCTCCCCCAACTGTCTGCTTGACATCAGTGCACACCAGAACAGGCGCTAAACATAGTTCATAATCATCCTCATTCCAGCAAGAAATAGGGGAAGTCTCATTAAAATATATACGTTTATTAGGTGTTTTTAATGATAATGAAAAAGAGTCATCCATAATTAAGCGTGCATTTTTTAAACTAATTTCATCAACTCCACAAACATGCCGATGAGCCACTAATGAGGCCTTAGCTGAACCAGCTTTGTTATTCTTCCATTGTGATCCTACTTTAACAAGGATAGCTTGAAAGGCTAGGGTATGGACATGAATCCTTGATAACCCTCTAATACTTACTGTTTTGCTGTACTGATAAAGTTCTCTCATATCATCTAAAATAATTGCAGTTTTTGGATTAGCATCGGAAACTGTTACAACTTTTCCCAGCTTAGCCATACTAGCAAGATTTGGCAATTCTTGTTCATTCATACCTAGTGAATCAACATATGGTAAAACATTTAACAATAAAGAGCGAATCATTTCAGCTTCACTGAATGATGCCATTTCAAAGTGAATAAGGGAAGATGGAGATATAAAACTTAGCATTTCAGCTAGTTTTGACATTCGCTCTTCTCTGACACCTTTTTCAAATGGAAAATTATCTAGCATCTGTAATGCACTGACAATTATTAAACGTGGGTTGAGGTTACTCAACTTATCTCTGAAAGCCTCTAAAGATAAAATAAGAGGATTTGTTTGGTCACTATGCACAATAAAACGATTTGCTCTTGGTGCAACAAACTCTCCCCATTTATCACCAACCTTATATTCCAAAATAAGATGAATATCTTCAGCATCATCAATATGCTCAGAAAACTGAATACTGGAGGAATAAAATGATCTTAATTTTTCCGATGCACGAGCACCAACTAGAATATTTTTAAACCCTTCTCTGAAAAAACGATGACTGATTACAGGTGCATTTCCACCTCCAGCCCAACGAGCTGAGTCAAGAAGTTCGGCTTTGTTAACCATTTGGATTAAAAGATCTTTTGGAATAAAACGTCTAAATATTAAAATATTGCACTTAGTACTTAAAGTTATATATATCAAAAGCCTACTTAGCACTAAAGTGTGAAACTAAGGGCTAATAATAAGTTCTGATATATTTCAGATAACTTTAATGGAAAACTATACATTTATTTTCAATCTACATAAAAAAAGATGTTTATAAAACTTACTCAACTGCAGCTCCTTGAGAGAAGAAGAATGCAAACATCTCAGAAAGTTCACTTAATGTTTTAATTTTTTGGTGATATTTCTTCTGCTTTGGTGGCTCTTTATATAGTGCATTCATCAAAGGAATGCCATCTACGAGTAAGTCAAGACAGGATCCAAATCCAATAGCAACAGGTAGGTCTGTAGATATATTGACGCTTTTTTCTTGAATTAGAAGGGAATTTAAAACATTTTCTAGTCTTTTATCATCCACGCTTTTAACACTTTTATAGTAAAAATAAAAAATTCCAATTAGGATGGGAACTATAATCTGCCAGAGCCAAGATGTTCGATTTTTTGATTTTAGAGAGGTATTTCGTTTTTCCTTATCTACTGCCATGTTTTTAAAAGTAAGACGAGAAACAAGAAGCGGAACAACGTTGGCGCGTGCGATCTAGGCTCTCAATGATGGCAACAGACTGGATGTGTGGATTTCATTGTTTTTAAGATAAAGATAACGATGGAAGTTAATGGAAAAAGTTATTTTGATATAAACAATCTATAAAACCTGTTATTTTATTTTAAACGCGAATGATTTCTCCATTAAAAAAACGCATTATATGAAAAGAATGCGTATTGACAAGCCATAGTCAATAACACATTAGAGAGATTGTTAGACTAACTCTAAACTACCCTTGTTGAACATGGAAAGAAAGTTTGTTAGTACAATAGTCAGTAAGAAAAAGCAAACAAACAAAAAATAATAAAATGAAATAATAAAGCGTCAGTTCACTCCTTTTGAAATGTTTTATTTTGACAATTTGGGCCAATTTTGTAAAACAGTTTACAGTTGTTATACTTTTCGAAGCTGGTTTGAAGCTGCAATAAGTTACTTAAGATATAAAAGTTATAAAATCTTTTGATAAAAAAATAAAGATTTTGACTTATTTTAAAGTTCTTGTTTTATAAAAATTTCATATTTTCACATTTTAAGTAATTTAGCTTCGGAATGTGTTACGACCGTTTTATAACATTGGCCCTTGCTCAATAGAAGCATCTGAAACTAAATGTTTCAGGCGCCCCCATTGACCGAGTGTTTCCCATGTTCAGCTGACTCAATCCAGTCTAGCAATTTATTTACTATATATTGTTAGTATGTTGTTAGTAATATGCATTCGTAGTATTAAAACTTTTTATTCGACCAAAAAATGAAACTTTTAAAAGACAGATCAAATTGCAGGATATAACAATTTTATCTATTTTACTTTAAATTAAAATTTCTTCAGCAAATCCGTCGATAAATTTTTTTGTCTAAACAATTTTCAACTGCATCAACCTACATAAACACTATTTCTCAAACGAAAGGGTTGTCAACTTCGGATAAAGGGGTATAACACTGTGTGTGTGAGCCCAGTAGGCGAGAAACTTTTCTAATTAGGGAAAAGCTTTTTATGTTCCCCAATTCTCACTGCCAACGCATTTTCAATAATTAGTAAGTGACGTAGGGAATTTTCCAAATAAAATTATTGGAAACTTTTTTCTTGCTTATTTCTAAAAACAATGAAAAAAATGGTTTTTTTTTCAAATTTTTTACTAAAAAAACAATTTGATTTAAAGATACAAAGCTTTAATATAACGCAGTTGCATAAATATTCACTTTTTAACTTTGATATAATTGAGACATTTAGTAAATAAAATTAATCAAATAAAATCTCGCTGCTTTGAACTGTTTGGGAAGTAAAGACTTCGTAGACCATAAGGTAATGTATATTTTATTCTCATTTCTTTATGAAAATATATTTTCTTTCACTATTAGTAGCTATGTTTAGAAACTTAATTTAAAAATTAAACTTTAATAAATAGTTTTTTTTAAAAAAAAATACTGGTCTAATTCTGTTTCTCTCATCTGTCTACAAGTAGGAGCTGCAATTTATCTTCATGTATTATTTATAATAAACAAAATTTAGTTTTAAAACATGTCAAATGCTTATGCGAAATATCTCTAGATAATATTCTCAGAAAACTCAAAATGAAGATAAAGGGGAAAAAGGGTGTAGGAAAAAAAAAAACGTCGAGTTTAATGTTAATTTTTTATTTTCCCACTTTTCTGTCCGGATAAAAACTTTTCTGTCTGGATGGAAGTTATTCTGATTTACGGATATATTTTTGTATAACAATTTTGTCGGTTAGCACCGTCTGAATTAAAAAAACAAAAACAAAATAACGCTCGTTTTCAATTAAAATCTTGATGGAAACCCATTCTTAAGACACAAAGGAATCTTTTTTTTAAAAAAATTGTCAATGGTTTTTGTAGTAGCCTGGGTTCAACATTTAGCCAAATTTTTTTCGAAATTTTGAACTTTCGAAATGCTTTAAAATTTGATTTAATCAAAAACATTTTTTTGTACCGTTTGAATAAACACTTTTTAAAAACCACCAAAATGTTGAAGCAAATCTTCAATTGGTGAATAACAAAAGAATTATTGAAGTGTTAAATGTTCATAAATAATCTTTATCAGAATCGCTTTCTTCAATAACTTTTGGATTCTGAAGAACAGAGAAGATTTCTTGCGACAAAGAGCTCTTTCTTCAAGATTCGTGTAGTTTGTGATGAAACTTGGATTGGAGAATGACACTCATGTCCGAGCGATAAAACAGATCGTATGTTCCACTAAACCATGAGCTCTTCCTAAAATGATAAAGACAAAATTTGCGTAAAAATTTTTTCTGATGTTGCTAGAAAAATAACAAAAATGCACCAACATCGTGAGGGCAAAAATTTTTGGTAAGAAATCGGAAAAAATTTGATCAACTTGTTCAAGTTGATACTTCGTTAGGATTCCTTAACAATATGACAGTATTCATAGAAATTAAACTGTTAATATGCTAAACATAAATTAATTTAAAATTTCTTATTAACTAGGTTGTTTGTTTATTAACAAAAAACATTAATTTAAATAATAATCACAAAGCCGGTCCTCTCTGTTAACGAAAACTTTTTGAGTACTTCAACCGTAATAATATTTATCTAAAATTTCCCGTTTACTTGGTGTCATATTTGACATTTTAAGATAAAAGTGAATTTTTGGAGAGAAACTAGCTATTGATAAGCAGTTGGCAGCATTGCAAATCATAAGCAGCATTATAAATCATTTTTTAATTTTTGATATTCATCAAAGCATAATTGTTAAATTTTCTCCCAAAATTACAAGATTATTCAATAATATCAAAAAAAAAACCCTAATATTTTTACTTTTTCAAATGCTGTTATTTTGCAGGGTTGCCAAAATTGCATAGAAAAGTTTCTGGCTCGTATGATTGCGTTTATCAAAGCTGTATTTATTGTATGTTTCTATAGTTCTTAGGGAAAAAAATATTTTCATAAGGTTTTTTGAGCTTTTTTAAGATATTAAACCTGTTCAAAAACTGTAAGAAGAAAAAATTAATTCTTAATTTCGCCGTGTTTTTCGTTCATTCTGACCAAAGTGCTTCATAAATGCATCAGCGCGAGAAAATGAAAAGAAAAAAGAGTGAAAATTTTATTTTATCGCCATCTATTTTTTTTTATTTTTTTTTTTTCTTACACCTTTTTTTCTTCCTCCACCCGTGTTAGACAAATGCTTTTGACAAAATTACACCTCCGTCCGGTGGCATAATTTTGTCATAGGCAATCTTAAACTTTCCTTAGTGGGGAAGCTAATTTCTCCTTGTACTTTTTTTTTTACCGTTTAGAATGAAAATTCTTGGCTACATTAGCTACACCTTTGACTGAACTATGAATAAAAATGCATTCAAGTAAAGAATTTCTATAATTCTTTGAAAGTTTCACTTTTATAGCTCAAAAGTAAACATCGTTCGACTTCACGAGATTGTGGAGTATATATATATATATATATATATATATATATATATATATATATATATATATATATATATATATATATATATATATATATATTTATATATATTATTATTATTATTATTATTATTATTATTCTTATTATTATTCTTATTATTATTAATATTATTATTCTTATTATTATTATTCTTATTATTATTCTTATTATTATTATTATTATTATTATTCTTATTATTATTATTATTATTATTATTATTATTATTATTATTATTATTATTGTTATTATTATTATTATTATTATTATTATTATTATTATTATCATTATTATTCTTATTATTATTATTATTATTATTATTCTTATTATTATTCTTATTATTATTATTCTTATTATTATTATTATTATTATTATTATTATTATTATTATTATTATTATTATTATTATTATTATTATTAATATTATTATTATTATTATTATTATTATTATTATTATTATTATTATTATTATTATTATTATTATTATTATTATTATTATTATTATTGTATTGATATATTTAATGATTTTTTACTTGTTTTTGCACAAGTTTTTTCTTTTTTATCTTTTTGGTGAACTTTTTTCAAAATCTGTTACATTATTTATTTTTTGCTGCTTGTTGTTAAGATAGTTTAAATTTTTAGCAGGATTTTAAAAATTTATCACAACTTTAATTCAATACTTGAAAATACAGCCGATCAGAAATTAACATTCACTTTAAAACGTGACAATTAATACGGTTCAATAATTTCTTTATTGCTTAGAACGCATTATTTCAGGTTTTTAAATTTGCAGCATGAAAAATATTGTAAAAATGTTGCGCTGGAATGAAATTCCATAAACACTGAGCAACATTGACGTAAACACTAATAAAGAATATTCGACGTGGTAAAAAAAAATCTCAGTTAAGATGACGTCAAAAAGTTTCGACCTTAAAGGAATGTTTTAATTCAGCTGATCGGAAAGATCGGACACCATCTTTGTTTGAAATGAGATAATCGGTATAAATAGATATTTATAAAATAAAAGAAACATTCAAGTACTCTATTACAACTGTTTGCTTATATCTTTTATATTTTGAAAAATATTGAATATATAATCAAAACATAACATTTTAATAAAAAATTCATTTTTTTTCATTTACTCATCTTATAAAAGTTTGACTTCAAGCGTACGGAAAACAACGCTAGTATTATTAATAAGGATTAATTATTTAGAAACTGAATTTCGCTTTTTCAAGTTCTTTCATAACGAATAACAAGAAAAAAAAAAAAAGAACTGTTTACACGAAGCTGAAAATGTTATAGTTTAAAAGACATTTGTAAGGAGAATAAAATGAAATGAAAACCGATGGTTTTAAAAATGATTTCTCAAAACACCAGGTAACTTCCATAAAGTTTTTTTTATTGTAAAAAGAAAAAAAGTTGAACAAGAAAAAGATGTAGCAATAAGTCTCTTAGCATCTTATATATATATATGAAGACCACACTGGAAAAACGATCAAGCTACATTTTTATTGTTTTGAGTAAATTAGATTTTAAACTTCAAAACACCATAGCTCACACCATAGCTCACTTATTTGATAAGCTAAATATCTGTGTAATTTGATCGGTTTTCTAGCTATATAGTCAATTATTATATAGTTAAACTGCAGCCGAATATAACAGGGCCAAAAACCCAAAAAATGCAAAAATGTAGCTTGATCGTTTTTACACTGGAATATATATATATACATATATATATATATATATATATATATATATATATATATATATATATATATATATATATATATATATATATATATATACATATATATATATATATATATATATATATATATATATATATATATATATATATATATATATATATATATATATATATATATATATAGGCGCGGATCTAAGGGGTGGACATTGTGGCAATGGCCACATAGTTTAAATTTAACGGTAGCCACGTTAGTTTTGGGTTTTTTGCTTAAGGAATATCCCTAAAAATTTTAATTTGTCTGCCGTAATTTACGGATTTTGGCTATAGAGATTCCTGCTATGGCCACAACGGTTCTTATTATACATTACCGACGTTTTATTCAATCAATAAATGCTGTGAAAAAATATTAAAATATCGATCTTTTATCAAAATTTCAACCGTGAAAATAAAATTTGGGCACACAGTTACGAATTCCTGGGTCCGCGCCTGATATATATATATATATATATATATATATATATATATATATATATATATATATATATATATACATACACACACCTCTTCGCGATATTGTTTTCTTGATATTTTTATGGTGAAATATCTTAACGAGTCACCTAAGCTGTTTTCATATACAATCAAGTAAGAAGACTGGGTTAGCAAGGTGGGCTCGCTAGCTTGCTTGCTTGCATATTACAATTTTAAGAGCTGATGATAAGAAGGCTTATATAACCTTAGCTTGTTTTGTGTCATTTTAAATCTATAAGTTATAGTTAAAAAAAAAAACGTACACCACCTGTAAATAGAATCTCTCTATTGAAAATGGATTTTTTTAAAAATTATTTAATAAATACGTTATTATAAATACACGATATTAAAAACTTATGAATATATAACTTTACAAATCTATTTTTATTAATACATTATGTTATAAATCTATTATTGTAAATATTTAACGTTACAAATATATCACTATATATAAATATGTTACAAATATATATTGTTATTAATATATATTTTATCACACATTGAACAGGTGAGAACGTATTTTGTTAAAATATGAACATGAACTACAGCTTAAAACGTTTTTTGTACAAAAAAATTATTACTTAAAAATTTTAAAACATTTTTATAAACTAAATTTCTACGGAATTTTATGAATTTCCGAGTTCAAATAAAATTTGCTTAACTGTGACCAAAAAACTATTCTTAATTTCTCCTAATTCCAATATATACTTGTGCCAAAATCATACTTTAGAGTTTTTATTTCAGTAATCAAAATAAAACTAATAAACCTTGTATATTAATTTCATTTTATTATAAAAAATGCATAAAAAAGAACTATTTCACAAAAACCGCCACTGTTCATGATGAAACATCAAAAGGCCAAAATAATGCGAATACTCCGTACTGACCGCTAAGGATTATTGACTATTAGCCTTTGCAAATATTTTAGTTTCGTGATAGCTCCATCATTACTAAGTTTAATATTGCATAACCTAGTAGGTTATAATCATTTAGCCAGACATCATATTTGATCTGTACCTTTTTTAAAGGTGAAATTATCAGAAACGATCAGAGTTTAGAATTGTAACATTACTTGGAATCTTTAGGGCTCATAGTTCCATTAGAAAAAGAAATAGAGCTAATTTTCCGAGCTGATACTCAACACTCCTCCTAATTGTTTTGTGAGAACTTTGTTGTGTGTGGCCTTAGGGTTGTCATCTGAATATAAGCTTATTAAGAGAGAAGTAGTTAGTCAAATAGTTGAGTTCTTTGTGGGTTTTGATAAAATGGTTTACAAACTTGAGTTGAATAATTCATAAGTTAAAAGAGATTTAAAGGATTGGCTGTTTGAAATTTACCAAATTTTTTAAAACTTATCTCCTACCATTAATTCCAAAAATTTTGGCAAAAAAACTTACAATCTTTAAGCCTTAAGCTTAATCTAAACATACCATGAAGATTATTTAAAGAGAAAATCGAGGAAAAGTGTTTTGTTTTTTTCCAAACTTCCTGTTATCCATTTTTCAAATTCGTAATCTTGACGCATATCAAGATATAACAATGCCACACACCACTGTAAACAAATTCTAGTTTTATCTGTCAAACAAGACCATGGAATCACATAATGCATAAGTCTACCTTTTATTAACCATATATGGTGCTAATTAAGGTGTGTGAACTGTACGCTTTTTATTTGTTAAGACGAAGGCGTAAGAGTAAGAATAAGAGTATCTTAATAAAACCTGTTTCTCTAAATCTGGACTGTCCATCAGTAAATAGTTTTTTTTTTTTTTTTTAAAAAAAAAAAAAATTGGTCCCAGGACCTTCAGTTCAAAATAAATTCAGAACAAATTTCAATTTTTTAAATTATTGCAGCTCTGCAAACGCACAGCAAGAAGAAAAAACTCAAAGATTACAGGAGAAGACAGCTTCAAGATAGAACAGAGGTGAAGAAATAAAAGGTTTGTCGCAATAATTTACATACTTATAATCTATATTTGTAAATAATAATTTACAGTGTGTTAAATTACTGCCGTTTATTGTGTTTCTATTCATTCAATTTGCTAATAAAACTTGCTAATCCTAATTAATTTGATTTTTACTAAACTTTCGGAAGCATTACAAAAACATTACAAAAACAAGTTAGTAAATTTTACTCAGATAACACTATAAATCGATGTATAAAGTATCGTATTGCCTTGCAGGAATCTGCGACATAAGCTTAATGCTTTAAGGTATGGATTAATAACCGTGTTTTGAAAAATTTTAAATTGAGTTTTTTTCTTATATTGCTATTATACACCTACTTAAGCGGGTAGGAAGATATAAAATAACAAAATCGAATAATGTGATTTTTTCCTTACGCAGAAAATCGGAGCATAAAGCAAAACATAAAAACGGGTGCATTTTGTTAGGCAAATTTTAATTGTCATCAGATTTATTTGTAAAGCTATCATTTATAAATTGAACCAATTTTGAGCAAAAAATGTTCTTGGCTTGATATTTTTAATTTTGTTTTAAAAGGATAAATTAGTTCACAAATAGTTTTTTATTAGCTTACCGGCGAAGTTGTTACTAAATATTTTATTTTTAGATTATAACTTTTTTTAATACAAATAGGTTCGCAAAAAATTGAAATTAATTATTCTATATTCTTTAAAAGATTAATTTTATCTAAAACAATTTTTCTAAAGACTTTTTCTATTTAATATACATAAATCGAGGAGCATTTTCATTTCGAACATCAACAAGTTGTTTACCAATCGATTCTCTGTATCAAATTCTTGCAAAAACAACTGCTTTAGTCTTATTTTTTGTTAAGAAATCGCAAAAAGTAAGAAACTTGCGTTAAAAAATCCTAATTGTAATTTTTCCAAACAAAATGCTTAAAAAACACTTCCGCATTTGACTTCGTTTTTCTCTTCCTTTGTATATGCTCGTTTGCAAACCGATGGTTACCAAAAATAAATTGAATAGTTGGCAGGTCAAACTGTTGGTTTTAACCAATCTGGAAAAAAAAAAACAGTTTATTTAAAAGATGGTTGATTGTTATAAAGATCAGCGTAAATTTGTTTAGTTTTTTTTGTTTTTTATTTTTACAAGAAAAACGTATTAAAAAAAAAAAGATTTTAGTATTTAATCTTCCCTGTTTGTTTATTATTTCTATTAACACAAGTAAAGACAAAGTCTGGCTGATGGCAGACCACCTTAGATTTAAAAAATGTAATTATTTATAAATTTACGCGACGATTTTTCTTTCAAATTAATTTTTATTGAGTGTCAGATGAAATTGTTTGCTCGATCCACTATTATATTTACTTTTGGTTATATAATAACATATATAATATACACATATAATAACATAGGGCAAAATTCCTGTAATTGTTCGGATTTCCTAAATCTATAGAAACTTCTGGATTTTAGAAATGTTATTTAATGTAATGCAAAGCATAAGTATAAAATTTTTTGTTGCAATACATTTTTAAACGTTACAAAAAAGTTACGATGCAGATTTGTGATTTACAAATTACGAATGTTACAAAAGATTACAAATATTACAAAAAAAAAATCTCTAAACTTGAGAGTTAAACGTCGAAAATTCCTGTAATTGTTCGAATTTTCTCAATATTTTAGAAAAAAACTTCTGAATTTTAGAAATGTAATTAATGTAATGCAAAATGTAAATATAAAAATTTTGTTACAATGTATTTTTATTTGTACTTTGTAATTTTTATTTGTACTTTCTAAGAGGAAAATTGATATGACAAAGACAATATAACAAAGTCTGCTTGTTTGTAAAAGAATTACGCAAAAAGTTCTTTAAAAAAAAAAAATCAATTATAATCAAGGGTTTTCGAACTTAAACGACCACGATTTTCTTTGTAATTTCAGCACAGTAACGTTTTACTTTATGTCAATTTGGAGCGTGAAAGATTATTAAAAATCAATTAAACCTGCCACACGATCGTCACGTTAATGATACCCGTGGTAAATAACTCAGTATTTTCTTATGATCAAATGAGGAAAATAACTAGAGATATTGCATCAGCCAGTTGTGTACAAAATTCATTACGCAACAAACATTTATTCAACCAATCAGGCGGATTGTTTTAAGCGGAAATTTTAAAATTAAGCATAATTTATTCAAATTGTAAAAAAACAAAAGCAATCTGATGAAATGTAGTAAAAAAATTTCTTGTGTTTTGTGCTACCTATAAAAAGCAATGTTTAACTTACTATTTCGGTTAAAGAGTTTATCTGGAAAAGAAGTATTTCTTATATTACTTAAAAGTCAATTAATCAATCGAGTTTTATCTCAATTCAATTGCAAAAATGTTTTCTGACTACGCTTGTTTAAACTTCGAAGGGTTTTATTCCAACCCCACAGAGCCAGAAGGTATGTCTTTTCTATCGGATTGCATAAGTCCTTAACCTATATATATCTTTAAAAAGAACCGAATGCTTGAATCAATACCACTAATTTCCTCATTAACTGTCAGCTTCAAAATATTAGATGCTTTACTCTTTAGAGAAAATGCTGCATTCAAGTTCAAAAGCAAAAATTTCCAACAATCCCTTGCTGGGTCGTAAAACTGCTCGTATTTTAGTCATTTATACCGGGGGGACAATTGGAATGAAACAAGACAAAAATGGAAAAGGTATGAGTTATTAATTTTTTAAAATCTTTGTCATAGCATAACTTAGGTAAAGCTTTTAATTAGATGGATAAGTCTGAATTTAATGACTATTTACTTCATTTAATTTAGGTTACACTGTTGTACCAAACTATTTTGCTGAAGCATTGAAAAAGTTGCCCATGTTGTATGATGAAGAGTATGCTGAGAGTGGAGCTGAAGAAATACATAATAACAGTGACTTAGATCTTCCATACAGCAAGTATCCACAACTGGTCATGCCGTAAGTTTTTTTCAGTACTAAATTTAAATTTTTTAGGCTTTGTAACATGCTTTTTTAAATTGCTTTGATATAACTATATGTATATTTCTTTTTACTAACTTAACAAATAAATTTATTCAGGCTTTCAAAAATGGGAACAAGGGTGTTCTATTATTTAAAAGAGCATGATCCAATCTTGGATTCATCAAATATGTCTATGCATCATTGGTCACTAATTGCTAATGACATTAAAAAACATTACCAATATTTTGACTCTTTTGTCATCCTCCATGGAACTGATACCATGGCTTACACAGCTTCAGCATTATCATATATGTTTGAAAATCTTGATAAAACTGTTGTACTAACTGGTTCACAGGTGAGGTTTTTTATCAATTTATAAAATATTTGACTAGTTTATGCTTATGTTAAATATGTATAATTTTTTGGTTAAATTATTTGTATTATCTTTGATTTTTATAGATTCCAATATTCGAACAAAGAAATGATGGACGAAGTAATTTCGTTGGTGCTCTTGAGATAGCTGGTCATTTTATAATTCCTGAAGTTACACTTTTCTTTAATAATAAATTGTTCCGTGGAAACAGAAGCCAAAAAATCAGTGCATCAGATTTAGATGCATTTGCTTCTCCAAATCTGCCCCCTCTTGCTAAACTTGGGACAGAAATTGAAATTACATGGGATGCTGTTTTCCCCAAAACAACAATTATGCCATTTAGTGTACGAGAAGAAATGAGTGAAAATGTTGGGTTATTAAGATTGTTTCCAGGTATAAATGCCAAAATTGTGAAGGCATTTTTGTCTCCACCAATGGAAGGTATTGTAATAGAATCATTTGGGGCTGGTAACATTCCATCTAACAGGCCCGATCTTATAGAAGAATTCCGACAAGCTGCTGAACGAAAGGTACTTATCATGAACATAACACAATGCTACAAAGGTTCTGTTTCAGATGCCTATGCTGCTGGGAAGATTATGTATGATATTGGTGTTATACCTGGGTATGACATGACTCCTGAAGCAGCACTCACCAAAATGGCATATGTCTTAGGAAACAAGGATTTATCATATGAAGAACGTAGAACATTGTTGTCTAGAAACCTTCGAGGAGAAATGACAATTCCACAACAGCGACAGTATTCAATGAGAGATGGTGAATTTGTAAAGTCGGTTGCTGAAGCTCTTCGAGTTAGCTCTCAAAAAGTAAGCTTATATTTTACATTCAGTGATTGTTTATTTTTAACATTATTTGTACTTAAAAAAAATTCAAAAATATTTTATTTTGATTTACTTTTTACTGATAATTGTTTTTTCTTTAGGAAATGAATTCTGTACGTCGAGCTTTACTTCCAATTATGCTAACTTGTGCTGCAAAAGCAGGTGACCTTGAAACAATTAAACAACTGATTGCCCAGGGAGCTAATTTAAATGAACCATCTGATTATGATGGTAAAACAAGTTTACATTTGGCGAGTGCAGAAGGACATTTAACTGTTGTAACTGAGCTCTTGAAAAATGGCTCTTCTGTTTATGTTCGTGATAGGAGGGGAAGAACACCTTTGTTTGATGCAATAAGGTTTGGATTTTCTCAATTCTTTTGATCAGTTTGGTTGATTTTTATTTAGTTTATTGATGTTTTAAGTTAAAGATTCTATGTTATGATTTTATATTTATATTATTAGAAATAAACAGTACAAAGTTGTGAAAGTTCTGCTAAGTGTTGGAGCAAAGTTTGATCATGATGACATAGAAGTGACAAGAGAACTCTGTATTGCTGCAAATGAGAATGATGTTGAAAGATTGCGTCTTTGGAACTGTGCTTGTGTAGACATGAACCAAGTAGATCTAGATGGAAGGACTCCATTGCATGTGGTGAGTAGAGTAAATAAGTGAAAATCTACATGTTTTACTTTTAGCTGTAAATTCTTTAATTTGAAATAGATTTTTAACTTGTTTTAAAATTTTTTTAAATTTAAAATGTTTTTAATTTTCTTTTTTTTTTTGCATAGGCTGTTTTAAAAAGGAGCATAGACGTTATACGTTTCCTTGTATTTGATGTTGGTGTCAATTCAAATAAAAAAGACATATTTGGTCGAACACCACTTGAGAGTGCAATCAAGTTAAACTACATTGAAATTGTGAACATGCTGATTCGAGCTCCGAACACAAAATTGCCTAATTGTGTTTTGGATAAGTTTCAAGAAAAAGTGGATAGTGTGTACTTCATAAACGATTTGAATCACAACAAATTAATAAACTGCAAAATGAACTTTCTGACATAGCAAATTATATACCGTTTAAAAGTACCAATTTCCCCAAATACCCCTAAAACACCCCTATAATATGTAAATTGTGTGTAGATATGAATTATTTACTTATTGGTTATTTACTTATTACTTGTTATTTACATTCCTTATTTATAGTAAAGTTGTCTTAATGCAAATTTAGTTTCTCAGGCGATTTTTATTTTAAAAGTTAGTATCAGTTTTTTTTTACCCTTTAAAGGAAAATATTTGGTCTAAAAAACCTGTAAATAGTTTTTTATATTTTGTTTTGTAAATAGTACTGTAAATAAAGAGAGATTATGAAAAATTTCTCTTACTTTCTAATGTGACGTAATGAAACTGTTCTGTGTTTAAGGCCATGATTGAAACCTCCGCATAAAACGCTCGCATGACATTGAATTTGAAAAACGTTTACGCAAGTGAAATTATTTAATTTTTGTTGAATTGGATTTATGTGTTTGTTATAATTTAAAATGTTTCTTATTTGAATAATACTTTCATTGATTTAAAAGTAACCAGATTATAATATAGGTAACTACTTTCGTCGCATGTGTTAAATCCAAGCAAAAGTTTTATTACATTTTGCCTGCGTAAAAATTTCGTTCTGTGAAATAAACGTTTTTAAAGTTAAGACTTGTAAATTTTCAAGTTGCAACCAAATTAAATTGCACTTAACTATTGCACTTAATCGTTCCACTCAATCGTCACACTTACTCATTGCAAATACAACAATCATAGTTGAGTAAATATAACAGCACCTGAAAATAAATCATCGAAAGACATTTATACTGACTTTTTGTCTGACAAAGCTTAATACAAATACGAGATACCCAATATGCACTCCCCCCCCCTCCCCTAATAAAAGAACACATGAATAAAGTGTAGTAAATTACTTCCTCCATTTATAGCTGGGGTGATAAATGTAGAAAGTTTGTAAATGGATTAGAACAAGGCGAAAAGTTACATGCAAGAGCTTCCCTTCTGTGGATGTAAAAAATTTCAAAAAAGAAAAAATTGCCAAACATTGACATTTCAACATACGAGGTAGCCAATCCATGTCAAATATTTGTGACGGAAACCTTGGCTTGAGGGCTAAAGATTGGAAAAGAAGAAAAACTTTCTTCGAACACTTTGAAAATTAAAATTGTACAAAGAATTAAGAAGAAACTTGATCTATTTCAGTGACAAAATTGCTCAAGCTAAAAAAGAGATCAGAGAAGACGCTATATAAAAGAAAATGATTTGGATAAGGTGAAGCAGAGCCCGAATAAAAAAAAAATTTTCCCAATATTTTAGTGATTAAATAATATAATTTCCAATTTACATGCGAAAAGTAACAACGTTTCTATTTCAAATCAATTAACAGATCAATCTAGCAAGATTTTGCTAACAAAAGGTGTCTTTCAAAAGATTTACCTAAAAATGAAGTTTTACTGACAATTTTCTTAAATCAGTTTGTTTATGTTTACTTTATTCGTTGTTTTTTTTTGAGTGGAGTAGAGGGGGCTTAATGCCAGCATTGACCTGGAGAATAAGGACCTTTAACTCAACAAAGATTACACTGTTACCACTGCAGAATTGGAAGAGGGGGGAAAAGAAACCTACGTAAGTTTTATTTACGAGATTAAAATTAGGTACAAATAAAAACACGAAAAAACACGGAGCCGTATTTTCTTACTCAAAACTATTGTGATTTTCTGCTACTTTTTAAATTCCATTACGCTCTTCGGTCAGTTTTTTTCACATTTAAAGCTTTTATTTACTCGCTTTAATTGATAAATGAATCAGTTAATTTGATGATCAGTTAATGTGTCAACTTAATTGCTCTGTTAGTGGATAAGTAAAGACGTACAGGAGACTTCTTGACGTCATTATTACTCTTATAAATTCTATCATTTCCGATCGTCTGTTAATAATTATTTTGTACGTAAACGAGTTGCGTTTCAATCGCTAAACGTCTTTCATTCAATTATAGCGTACAAAATACTTTCTGAAGGTAACTTTGCATGCCGACGATGGGCGTCTCTTTTGCACAAGACGTAACATTACATTTGATCGTGAGACTAAAGGTGCGATTGACAAACTCTTGTTGATAAAAACAGAGCTAAACACAGTTTTTGTTTATTGCCCTATCAACAAGAATATAATATTTTGATAACGTGTTTTTTCAATATCTTGATCGTACTTTTTATTATTTTTACAAATACTTGCCGATATTTTTTTAGCGTGGTTTTTGTTTGTCCCCGGATATAAATGGTGGATGGGCCAGCCTAAAATAAGGGTCGGAAATGATAATGATGGTCATTTAGTTAAATATTACTATGGAGAAAAGCATGATTGGGATAAAAAAGCACTTTTCAGCCATCTACAGATATTAAAAAAAAAATTTGTCAACTTATTTTTTCAGTTATAAAAAAGTCAGATGTGGAGAAAAAAAAAGCCAATTATGAAAAAGCCAATTAAGTAAAATTGAATGCCTTTGCATGCTATTTTCCCATATTTCCCTTTCTATTAAATGGACCATCTCAAACCATAGGGTACTGACACGCTTTTTACAGATTCTGAATCAGAGCTTGAAATGAAAAAAATCTCTACTCGAAGAGAACTTAAAACAAATATATAATGAGATAGGCATTAGCATAGGTGGAGTTACAGTTGCAAGACTGATCAGGCGCAAGAAATGTAAAGCATGAAGAACATATGTTTGCTTTAGGGTTAGGTACAATTTTTCATCAGGAAAAAGGGGGACTAGCAATGCAGCTACTCCTTAACTTTTCCACTAAACCTAGTTTAAAATTGATTTTTTTAGTAAAAAGTAAGAAAGAAGTGAATGGGAATGTAAACATCATTAAATATACCTTTTCTACTTCAGTTCCCCATTCACCAGGAGTGGAGTCTCCTAAAGTTGGTAATGATTTTTCCTACAGCCAGCACAAACGTCAAATGGATAGTATTCGTTGTTCATGGAAACCTAGGGAAGATGAGGTTGTTCTTCTAGGTTTTTTATTCATATTATGTAACGGCTTGGATCTGACTTGGATACTACGTAACGCTCAGTTTCAAATTGTTGCCAACAACAGGAGCTTGTAGAATTAAAGCTAAATGAGAGAAATACAGAAGATCTGTTCTCAATGGCGAGATTTTAAAACAACAGTAAATATACGGCTTAAGCTGAAAATTAAAGTAACCTAAGCAGAACTTTAAGCCTGGGTTACTTTAAATACTAATCTTAAATCTCAGTCAAAAGTTAACTGATAGCTCCGGTGCTGAAATAATGTCTTCAATTTTTGTGATTTATCAGAGAATAATCAATTTTTAATAAACTTTTTAAAGATATAAATTTATCAGAAAAACTTTTTTCTATAACTACAAAGATAATACTCTTGTGTAAAAAAGGGTTTAGCGTTTGGACCCATACGTACCAACTTGAAGAAAACGTTTTTTTGCTTGCTTTGTTGTTGTCTCGTCAAACTTGAATGTAAAAATTTACCGTTTGGAGTTTTGGTAATATTGCATTTTACGATGCTTTTAAAATAAAGGAACAATCTTAAATTAAATTTAACACTTCTTAAGTCGACGCTTATAATGCTTAACAACAACCAAATAATAATAAAAAAAGGAACAAAATCTGTCATTTTCTGGAGATTTAAGCTGTAACTGTAATTTAGAATATGAAATACTTGCATAATCTCAACCTTGCTTCTCTAACTTTCAGCAATCATTAGAACCTTCCATCATTACAGAACGTGTTAAACTGCTTTTAACTGTTTGATTTTTCTCAAGGACATTTGCTAGTATGTTTTTTGCTGCCATCATGCATTATAAGTTGACAACCACAACTACACATGCTACTGTTTAAGCTGAAAAAAACTTGGATAAGGGAAGTTGACAAATGAACACCATTTGAAACTGTTTTCCCAGATTGGTTGTCACAAATTTTTACCTAAATTTTCAATCAAGAACAATTATTTCAAATTTACTTTATAAGAACTAAAGTTTAAGTAAATACCATATGTATTTAGTAAATATTTATATAAATTCTTAGTTTCTAAGAGTATCAAGAGTATAATTACTAACCTGAAGAAAATTTAGGTATAGAAACAATTTGTTCAAAAAAAACTTTTACTTGAAAGGGGAGATTTCATGCAAAAAGGCCCGTTTTTTTAAGTTTTTTTAGCCGTTTCTTTAAAGAACCACAAGATGTAGAGCTGAAATTTTCACGATTTGCTTATTTCAATAATATACACCATCTCCAACAAGAATCTGAGGTGGTCCATGTGAGGCCATTAATCTACTTCGCATGGAACGATCCCCTAACGTTTCTTTAAGGATTTTTTGATTTACCTTTGCCTGTGTGTTAGCTTTATTGTCAAAAGGAAAAATCACAATAAGGTGAGCCTGGACAAGCAAACACCCACTCAATCAATTTTTCTTCTACTCTGATCTGTAATTTTATATACTATCTTTAAATCATTTTTAGATACCTATTAGTATTTATATAAAATATACAAATATTTATTGTAAGACATTTATTCTTTTGCAAGATTTTATAAATCTTTTAATCATCTTTATTAACTTTTTTCTTTTTTCTGTGCGTTTTTTTCTGGCGTTTATTTGTCAACTTCCCTTATCTAAGTTTTTTCAGCTTAAACAGTAGCATGTGTAGTTGTGCTTGTCAACTTATAATGCATGATGGCGGCAAAAAACATTTAGCAAGTGTAAAATTAAGAAATCATTAATATTACCTCAACTATTTCTTACAATAGCAACCAGGTGTTGATACTGCTGCAGCTGAAGAAATTCCAAACCTTGAAAAAATAACCTCTTTGTAGCTTAAAGTAAAAAGTGGCAAAAACATTTCTTTCAGCAACGCATTTCACAAAAATAGAAAGTACACGGCCATTAGTTCACAGAAACTACATAGATCAACTTTTAAATTATGAAGTTTAATCTATTTTACACATTTTAATCCGAAAACCTTTGTTATAATAAATACGATGATGGCAATTTGAGTTTAAAATTTCAGCATTATGTTTAAGTAATTACAGTTAGTAAAGCTTATTTTTCTTCACGTATTATTAAAAGATTTCTCAATAGCCTTTCATTTTGCACACAAACGTACTTTTTCTGATTAACTTATTTGAATATATGAGGAAGAGAAGTGAACACTATTTGGAAAATCCACACACTCATTTATCTCATTTTACCAATTTAAATTATAAAGTGCAACATTGGTTTGGCACTCTGTTGTGAACAAACGAGAGACTTTCAAAGCAAATTTAACCTAAAACCCAAGAATCATGAGCAAATTCAACCCAAAACCCAAGAGTCTAAGAAGCTCTAGGGAAGCAAGCAGTTTTGTATTTATAGTGTTAATTTTTTAATTTTATCATTAATATTTACAAGTATAAATATATTAATATGCTAGATAAAGTAGATGAAAACAATAAAAAATGTCAATCGAAAATGCACCAAACTTCTCCTATTTGCTCCTGATTTGTATACACCGTCAAATGTAGATCAACTCAATGCAATTAAATCATGCAACCTCAGTGATGTCACAAACAGGCATGCTTATTACGGCACAAACTACGGGAGACGGCTCGTTACGACGCAGCACAAATACCTAAAATAATTTGAGTAAAACTCATATTCACTCGTTTCATTAATGTTGCTATTGATTATAAAATTAGAATATCATAGCAAACAGGAATTTAACCAAAAGAACTGCATACAGCAATCAGTGACTATTGTTACAAAAAATCGAGAAAAAACTACCTACTTTTGTAATTTCTAAAATTGTAGAAACTACATAATTTAAGTTTGAACCGAGAACTTTTCTCATATTGACGACCTATTCATTTTGATTTCAATAACCTACTCATTTTGTTGCGTACCTTTTTCTTTCTGCTCTATTTTCACAACTGACATGATTAATTATTTGATAGTTGGTTAATTCAGACATGCATTTATGAACACTTTCGGTTAAAATTTAATGGAGTGGAACTCAATAATATATGAAGTGAGTTGAAGCTTGAAAACATCACTGTAGCTAAACACTACAGTTCAAAACTTTCAGTCGTTTGCAAAACAATAGGTTAACGTTGTCGGTTTAAAAATATCTTCGATTCACATTGACACACGAGACATTTTAGGATACACCCTTTATATAGGTGTAAAATGTCCCCACATAATTATATATTTTACACCCTTATATATCACACGAGACATTTTACACACTTTGATAATAATTTCAAAAAACAAGCTCTTTAATATATTATTTTCATATTACTTTAATATTATCATATTATTTATTGATTATCCAAATTAATAAGAGATTTCTAACATTTTAGGGGAGTTCGGGTTTTCTATTCAAAATAGATCATCTTTTGATTTAGCTTTAATTTTATGTCAACATTTTAAAATAACTGTCTGAAAAAAATAAAGAAGGAAACAACTAAAAAAAACCTTTATTTTGTCAGCAATTCCTTTGTCACTTATGGCTTCCACAAACGTCTCAAAATTATAAAGGAGTCCGGGTAGCAATATTGGGACCTAATTAAACATAGCACAATTATTAGAGTGTGCTCTAAAGAAAATTGAGAGAATTTCTGATAATAAATCATGCCAGTAATTACCCACCTCAATCAGGGGATTAGCTATGTTATAAAGCTTAAGATCTGTCAAGAATGTGATGAGCAAATCTCTAGGAACAACAGAAGGAGACGTATTTTGTAAAGACATTAATAGCTTGAAACCAGGCCCAAACCCTTGAACCTATGTAAAAAAAACAATTAGTTTTTTTAAATCATGAAATCATATTTTTACCATAAAAAAATGAACTCAAACAACTAAACTTAAAAAATTTTATCTACCTTATTGTTTATGGAAAAAATAAATGTTTGAAATTGACTTTCCAATAAAATTTACAGAGACAAAAATTTACCAGTTCAATTTAATGTTATTTGACATAACTTTTACCTGAACAGAAAACTTGATTGGTGTATTCTTTGACGAAGAGACCGGGTTCAGTTTGGTTTCCAATGTTTTAGCATAATGTCGAGCTGTAGACAGCTTTAATTTAAATAACTCTGATTGGAATGTTTGATGCATCCCTATAAATATTATGCAAAATATTTTTTTCAAAACTTTTGTATTATAAAAGACTACAGTTATCATTAATTTGATCATCCTAAAAAGTTTTAATAAAAGCAAACCCAAAAGTTTTAAATTTTTTCTTAAAATTAAAAAAACAAACTTATATCCAATCAAATTTTCATAACTCATCAAAACCATACATGGAAAATGAATCTATTTGCTTAGGCTTTTAGCATAAATTAGCAACTATTGGTCTTACTAACTTTTTATTCAAATGCTGCTTACCTATTGGATCCTCTCTCTCTCTTAAAGCCTGGTCAATAAACAACTTTGTTTTCCGAGGTACATTTAGTTTCTCTGATGTAAAAGCACGTTTGTCTAGATAGAATAGGGCTTAAAATACTATTAATCATCATCATCATCATCATCATCATCATCATCATCATCATCATCATCATCATCATCATCATCATCATCATCATCATCATCATCATCATCATCATCATCATCATCATCATCATCATCATCATCATCATCATCATCATCATCATCATCATCATCATCATCATCATCATCATCATCATCATCATCATCATCATCATCATCATCATCATCATCATCATCATCATCATCATCATCATCATCATCATCATCATCATCATCATCATCATCATCATCATCATCATCATCATCATCATCATCATCATCATCATCATCATCATCATCATCATCATCATCATCATCATCATCATCATCATCATCATCATCATCATCATCATCATCATCATCATCATCATCATCATCATCATCATCATCATCATCATCATCATCATCATCATCATCATCATCATCATCATCATCATCATCATCATCATCATCATCATCATCATCATCATCATCATCATCATCATCATCATCATCATCATCATCATCATCATCATCATCATCATCATCATCATCATCATCATCATCATCATCATCATCATCATCATCATCATCATCATCATCATCATCATCATCATCATCATCATCATCATCATCATCATCATCATCATCACCACCATCACCATCACTATGTAACACATTTTTTGTCCTTTGGTTCAAAGTGTTATATTTCAATTGCTTATGTCTAAAGACTGGGAAAAATGAAATTACAATAAAAAAATTCAAATTGGGTCAGAGCAAGAAATCTTTACTCTAAATAACAAAAAATAAAATGAATTTCAAAAGATAATGTTAAGTCATTTCCAAATAAATCTTTGACCAAATAAAAAAAAAAAAGAGAGAGAGACCACAGCACAAAGAAAATTTGTTTTTATTGAGACAGAACAAGACAAATTTATATTTTTCTTGTTCTCTCTCAATAAAAACAACAATTGCATATTGAATTGACAGTAAAAAATCACTCAAAAAGCTTCAGAAATGAGTAGGTTTTCTATATTTGCAAATGCACTGTAAATCACTTTTAAGAAGTAGTCCCATAATGTGGGGACTACAACATGTTTTCATTGTTAACAACATTCATGATGTGGGGACTACAATATGTTTTCATTGATAACAATGTGGGGACTACAATATGTTTTCATTGATAACAACGTTCAAAGTCAGATACATCTTGATGAAAGCATTCCTCAGAGTACCCATGTTCTTAAATTTATCGAGATGAGCATCGAGGATATAGACTTTGAGTTTATGAGAATCTGAATTACAGTTGTATGACACTGGTAACATAAGCATTTTCTGAGGTTTTATCATCATAGATTGTTCTTGCCAACAGTAGACTTGGTCAATTGTGACCAATCCTTTCTGTGATGGTGTGCCTTAGTGTCACGACTATCCCAGAAGCAAAAGAAACAAGGAAATTTTGTGAAACCGTCTTGAAAGTTCATGAGAAATGACACCATTTTGAAGCCTCTGATGACCTCCTGCCTGTAGAGGTCGTAAGGCACTTAGCCACTCTTGACACTCATGAAGTCCTCTTTGAGATGCAAAGAGTGATTTTTTTATCTAACAAACTTCACTGCTTAAGCCTGGATATCAAAAACTCACCATTCAACTTGTTGGGACATGTCTCTGATTAAATTGTTTGCGGTTAGGGAAGTATAACCTAACAAGTTTCAAAATATCATTGTCCCTGTCACAGAAGTAAAATTTTTGTGGAACAACAGCTATTTTCTATTTGTTTTTGGCAAAACGTCCTCATTTTGAAAACATACTTTCAACCCAAGGACAAAAAAAAATAAAAAATTGTTACATACTGTTATTAGTGTTATTATCATTACTATTGTTATTATTGTTGTTATTACTATTATACAAAAATAATAAAAGGAAGCCATAGGAAAATATCAAAAAAACAATATACCAGCATTTGATAAATCAATGCTTTCTAAGTTTGCAGTTCGTTTTAATATCTTTATAATAAGACCACCACCTGAAAAAGAATTTTTTTTCTCCAATATTGACAGTAATTTAAATTAGAATAATTGTCTCTAAACAACTTTAACAAAAGGACTGTTATGAAAGATCTACAGAAATGATTCATTTTACATTACAGATTTTTGTAAACTACATGACCGATATTAGGTTATGCAAAGTCAAAAATTTTTTAAATTTACTTTTAAAAAAATAGTTTTGCTTGAATAAAATTTTTGTATAAATAAAAATATTACCTCTTGTTGTCATTACTAATGTTCCATCTTCTCGGCCAAATCTTCCAAATTTCAATCCTGTTACAACATCCTTTAATGAAGTGAATTGTGATTGTTAAATATGATTATTTAACATGAATAAGTTGCAGCTAACGTTTATTATCTTTTATTACATTTATCTTATTTGGGTTAGCTATACTTTGTATATATTTTTTGATCAAACTATTTAAAGGAAGAGTCTAAAAAAACTTACAGGTGTTTGAATTATATCACAAAGGGTTTTTTCTTTGAAAATATGCACTTGAGAATTATCTAATGCAACCATCACTATAAATATATAAATACATAAGATATAACATATATATATAGTATAAATGTTTAACTTTGCTTTTGCCGTTTTTTGCCGATAGATGGTGTTAGAGATACGTTGTGAATAGAACTGTCAGGTATAAAGTGTCATTTGGCAACTTATATATCTTTCAAAAGCACCACTTCCAAACATAAGTGTTTTTGCACTCGCTTCATATATTTTAAATCGCTTTGAAATGTCAATTTACAACCCAAATTCTTGTCATTTGCAGGAAGTTTTACTTTACGCATTTAATTCAAAGAAATCTGTGGCTGAGGCTCATCAAATGCTCTCGGATATGTATGATATATATATGTTGAAGCAGCTATTAGTGAAAGAAAATGTCTTAAATGGTTTCAACCTTTCAAGAACGGTGATTTCAACATTGAAAACCAGCATGGCAATGGAAGGGAAAAGGTGCATTTAGTTGATGAGTTGATGACTTTACTCGATGAAGAATCGTACCAAACCCAAGAAGAGATGGTGGAATCATTGTATGTGACTCAGCCAACCATTTCCAAGTGCCTCAAAGCCCTGGGATGGTTCACAAGCAAGGAAATTGGGTGCTATACGAGTTGAAGCCAAGGGACGTTGGATGGTATTTTTTTTGCTTGTGAACAGCTGTTTCAAAGGCAATAATGGAAGGGATTTCTGCACTGTCATGAGGACAAAAAATGGGTTCACTATCCCAAATGCAGAAAATCATGGGGTTTGCCTGGCCAGACTCAATATTCACGACTCCAAGGTTATGCTCTGTATTTTGTGGGACCAAAAAACTGATAGAAACCATAGGCAAATAACATCAAACATAAATAATGCATTTGAGACAGACTCTGAAGGAAAAACAGCTGAAATATGAGGAAAGGCATGACAAAGTGATTTTGCTGCATGACAATGCTCCACTCCATGTTGCGTAACTGGTAAAAAAAGACTTGGAAATGCTAAAATGGGAAGTTCTACCACAAATACTATACTCTCCTGACATTGTTTCATCTGATTGCCATATTTTCCAATCAATGGTGCATGACCTGGCTGATCAGCATTTCGGTTCTTACAATGAATTGAAAAATTGGATTAATTCATGGATCACCTCAAATGATGATGAGTTCTTTCGACACGGGACTTGTTTGTTGCTGAATAGATGAGAAAAAGTAGTGGCCAGCAATCGACAATACTTTAAATCATAAATGTACTATCAATTTTTAAGAAAAAAGCCTTAAATTTTGAGAAAACAACGGCGGAAGCAAAGTTATCACTCTATATATCACTATATATATATATATATATATATATATATATATATATATATATATATATATATATATATATATATATATATATATATATATATATATGCGTGTATGTACAGGGGTTGGACAAAATAATGGAAACACCACTAATAATGTTTCATGTGTCTGTAAAGCCGTCAATGACCGTTATATTTTTATTTTTATCACTTATTTCTAATGTACCTTGCCTATATTTCTAAATCATATTTTTTTCAGATAAAATTGGTTTAACAAAAAAAAATTACTTGGAAATGACAGACCTATCCCATTTCAAAAGAAGCCAAACTGTCATTGCTTGTATGGCAGGAGCAAGCATGACCAAAACATCCCAGATACTAAATATTTCAAGATTGTCTTGAAATTAATGACAGCACAGTAAAAAATTGTCATCAAGTTGCAATTTAGGAAGAAAAAAAAAAGCTTTCTGATAAAGACCATCATACTCTAACTCAAATTGTCAACAAAAACCACCGAACAACAGCTGTTAACGTTGCTACTGAACTTAATGAGCATCTCAAAAATTAAGTTTCTATAAAAAAAATGTTTGTCTGGAGCTTCATAATGCCAGATTTTATGAAGGGCTGCTATCCAAAAATATTTGCTCTCAACAACAAATGTTAGAAATTGTTTAGATAGGTGTAAGAATCATTGATCTTTGGAGCAGTGAAAAAATACAACACTCTCAGATGAATCGTCATTTACATTATTTTTGACCTATGGTTGAGTTTACTCTGGAGGCAGCGTAAAGATGCATATGAACCCACCTGCCTTCTTCCTACCATGAAACACGGAGAAGGATTTGACTAATTTATCAGATTAAATCCATCAAATGATCTGAGAATTGCTCCTGAAAGGCAACACAATATTCCAGGATAACAATGACCTAATCTGCACCACTAAAGTAATCTCAGAATGGCATGATGAACATTCTGAGGAAGAAAATCATCTTATCTGGCCACCACAATCATCTCTTATCAATTGCCTCTAATCAATCGATCTTAATATTATTGAACATATGTGGTGCACATTAGACAATAATATAAGAAGTTGATATCCACCACCAAAATTACTAAAAGAACTAGAGACAGTTTTGATAGAACAATGGACAAAAATTCCATCAGAACACATTCAAATTTTGTTTTAATTTGTAATCACTGTTAAAGAGGGTTCTACCCCTTATTAGAATAAATTTGTTTGTTTTTGAAGGTGTTTCCATTGATTTGTCCAACCCCTGTATATGTATATATATACTACATTTTTAAAAGATAAGAATCATAAGAAAAGAAAACAAAAATATGCATTAAGTCAAAAAAAAAAAGCAATGAAAAAACAAATGAGGAAAATTTAAATTTTGAAACTTCAGACTCAAAAATCTTAAAATAATAGCAGTAATGTAATTAAAGAATATTTGGAATTACTTACATGCTCTGTATCCTCGTGCTTTATGGTTCATAACACTTATTGTTGTTACTAAAGCAGGAAGATGAACTGCCCACAATTTTTTACTCTAGAGAAAACATTGTAAATGTTAATAATCTATGAACAGATTTTTAAAAGGAGAGCTAATTTCTAACTAAAGTTAAACTTTTTTTATGAAGTCTATACTTTCTAATTTGTACTGATTTTTAGCTCAAGTTTTTTATTTATATTTTGTACTTCTCAGAAATTTGCTGGTTAATGAATACTTTTTTCATATAAAAAAAATGAACTAAAAAATAATCAACCATTTAAGGTTTTACCTTATTAGAAAAGCAAGTAACAGTATTATCCATGCAAGCCAATGCAATATTTTTACCAACTCTTTCCAATCCTGTGATAGGTGAATGCATTTCAATACAGAGTTTTGCTTCGGTTTGACCCCTGTAACAATTATAAATCAATTTAAGATACTATATGTTATATTAGCAAGAAGAGCTCAAATTTTAAATTTAAAAATGTATTTTTAATTTATTTCTAGTGACAAATTTATGAGCAATAAAAAGAAAAAAAAAAAAACACACAAGAAACAAACTTTTTTAGACTATATACTTTAGCATTACGACAAGCTATTAAAATACGGTATTCAACATCAAACAATCCTGTTACTGCAAGAAACACAGGAACGCTTGGAACAGTCATCTAAAAATATTTTCAAACTTAAGCATAAAGTTTTAGCACATTAGAAATATGACAAAATCGCCAAATTAAAAAAAAAAGTAGTTGAAAATTTTGATTGAAAAAACTATAGCTGAATTGCATAATCCATCATTTTAATTTAACATTTTACCCTTATTTATCTTTTTCTGTTGATTACAAAGATAATTTCATGATAATTTCATTAGATATGATGAAAGATTTTGAAAAAAGAAAAAAAGAGAAAAACCTTTTCTAAAATAGTGAAAGCCTCTGTGTCAAGAATGTACATGTCTCGATTTTCAGAGGCTACTACTAGACAACTTATACCAATCTCTTCGCTTGCACTCTTCAATAAGGGCTTCATACAAGTTACAACAGACTGTTTGAAATTTAAATATTAATAGTTATAAGTTAATATATGTACAAGTCAATAAATATGTAATGAAAATCACAACAAAGATAATGTGGTTTCTACACATAAATAAAGAGACAAGAGAAAAACTGCAGCAAAAAGAATTTGTAAAAATAAACAAACTTGTCTTTTAAGAGGTGTGTATTTGTGTACTGCAGCAAATGGCCCTGCCTCTTCTAGTGGTAGTTGCAAGAATCTATAAAAAAGATTATTAACAAAATGAATATGATATTGTGTTAAAGTTTTAAAAGGAAAAAAAAAAAAAAAAAAAAAGAAAAAAAAATACTTGAGTGAGCGAACAGTGAGTGCTGAGGCACCATTTTCTTCTCTAAATAAAACAATATTTTCTCTGCTTAACTAGGTTTCAGAAAAAAAGTTTAAAAAATTAGAATCTTTCTTTTAAAATGATCAATTAATAAAAATAATCAAAGAACTTTTTATAAATTAAATCTTTTTAGAACATTGCATTTATGTTGGAAACTTAATAATTGCTTGTCCTGCATTCTTAAAATATAAATGCTTACAAACTCTTTATA
Organism: Hydra viridissima; assembly: GCF_058129835.1. Taxonomy (NCBI): domain Eukaryota; kingdom Metazoa; phylum Cnidaria; class Hydrozoa; order Anthoathecata; family Hydridae; genus Hydra; species Hydra viridissima. Next base: position 2,020,375 of record NW_028324303.1, read on the forward strand.
CCTTAAATTATACAACATTTCATGAAGAACATTTACATCAATCTTATCCTAAACATAAAGATAACTAATAACTATACATACATAGATGCATATATATATATATATATATATATATATATATATATATATATATATATATATATATATATATATATATATATATATATCTTTCCCTGTTAATGTCTATTAGCAATAATAGTCATTAATGTATAAAAAAAAACTTTATATTTACAATACTTACTTCTTTTGCTTGATTCCATATATCATTTTCAATAGGACTAACCTAAAAGTTTTTGTAAAGACTTTTTATAAAAATAAATATATATAAAGGATTTTTACCAAAATAAAAGAGAATTTATAGAAAAACTGACAACAAATGCAACAAAAATACTAGTAAAAAGAAGTTACGAAATTAATTCAAATTCTTACCTCAATTAAAGGAAGGGAGAACTTGAAATAAGGACGTAGATTTTTATAAATGTACACAAATGGTCCTGAAGCAACAGCAATTGCTGAAAGAAAATATTATAGATTTTAGTAAACCTATTTCTAATTTACAACTCAAATAAACAAAAATGTCATCTTTTAGTAGTTGAACAAAAAAATTAGATTCTAGCAACAAGAATTTTTCAATTAAATTTAGAAAAAGTATGAACCACCAAGAATTTATTTTTAACATTTTCACATTTTTCATTTTGTAGCCTTTAAACATTTAGATTGCTAAGAAATTTGACTGCCAGGTTGAACTTTTTCTGATTAATAGTTATTAACATATTAATATAGACTCTACTAACATATAGTAGTGGGAAAGAAATAAGGTTGATATCAAAATCACATGCCATGTTAGTGTAGTTCCAAAAAATATTATGTTTCATCCTTTTTTTTATTTTTTAAAAGTTTGTAAAATGCACCGATAAATCCATGGGAACTACAGTTTTGTATAAAATAAATAGTTAAAAACAAAGTTTTAAAAAAATGTTAACAAGGTTCAGTGTTTGTTGTGTTTGTCTGGAACATAAAGGAGCAAGATCAAAGAAATTAATATTTTCTGAACCAATCATTCAAAAAATAAGTTCTTTTGTTAATTATGATCCTAACTTAGAAGCATATGGGAAAGGAAAAGAGGACTGGGAAAGAAGAATGTTGATGTTTGGGAAAGGGAAAGAAGACTGAGAAAGAAGAAAAATTTGGGATCTTAACAGCATAAAATCTTTTTTAAAATCTTTATTTTACAAACATAAATGAAAAGTAGTTTATTTGCATTTGTCAAGTAGGTAAAGGTTTCTTTGACAAGTAGTTTATTTGTCAAAGAAACTTTACAAAGTTTACTTGTAAAGTACTTGTTACAAAGAAACCTTTACCTACTTGACTAATACAAAAGTACTGCAAGAAGTTCTTGGTTATCAAAAGTATCCAAGGTATTTTGATACAAAATAGTTATAACAAATTCTCATTTTAAGCCCTTTTACATTGGCGTTATTCAAACATTTTAATGTGTAAATGGTACTGTGTTTGAACAACAAACATTCTTTAAGTAAAAATCATCACATCAAAACTGACTTTATAAAATTACAATTAAAATTAAATCATTGAAATGACAAAAGCAAACTTAAATTTATATTTATTCAGACGTGGTGTTGATATACTAGATGACAAAAATGCAAATTTATGTCATCAAGATCTTGGTATTTTAGGTATTTTATTTTAAAAATCTGATATTTTAAAATCAATTGGATTATTACACATTATATTATATCATATGTATGTATGTATGTATGTATGTATGTATGTATGTATGTATGTATGTATGTATGTATGTATGTATGTATGTATGTATGTATGTATGTATGTATGTATGTATGTATGTATGTATGTATGTATGTATGTATGTATGTATGTATGTATGTATGTATGTATGTATGTATGTATGTATGTATGTATGTATGTATGTATGTATGTATGTATGTATGTATGTATGTATGTATGTATGTATGTATGTATGTATGTATGTATGTATGTATGTATGTATGTATGTATGTATGTATGTATGTATGTATGTATGTATGTATGTATGTATGTATGTATGTATGTATGTATGTATGTATGTATGTATGTATGTATGTATGTATGTATGTATGTATGTATGTATGTATGTATGTATGTATGTATGTATGTATGTATGTATGTATGTATGTATGTATGTATGTATGTATGTATGTATGTATGTATCTAGTTTACGCATAAAAAAAAAAATTTTAATTATCAGCAGGCGGTACCCCAATTTAGAGTATTGTAGAGTTTCAGATATAAAAGAAAGTAAATAAATCTGTACGTAAAATAATACAAAAATAAAAATTTTAATTTGTTGAAAGTTTAAATAGATAATTAATTTTAGATTTCTCAAAATATACAAAATGTGACTTAAATCCCTTTTGAAAAAAAGCCCTTCAGTTCTTAGATTCCTTTTTAGATGCTGCTGAGTCTACAGACTCTTTTTCGTTTCTAGCCTAAAGTGTTCATTTGGACCAAATTGCATTATCAAAAATATATTTAGGAAACTTGAAAAGCTCTAGCCTGTTGAATCCTTCTATATTATAGAATTAGTGGACTGCAATTTAGTTTTTGTTAGACTGCAATTTGGTTTTCAAAATCACAATGATTTTGTAGTACAATTTATAAATAGAGTCTAAACCCTAATAGAGCATTTGTGCTGTTTATACAGGAGATTTCCACAAGGTTGCATCTATTGCGTTTGATCCTAAAAAATCTGCATTCCTGTTTTTCAAAGTATCAAAATAGTGCAGTTCAGAGCATCCAGATTTTAGCTATAGTTGAGGACAATCCTGAATCTAACTAGAATTTAGGAACTAACTATATTGACTTAAGTTGAAGAAAGTAAACTATTATATGGCCTTTCAAAATGGTATTGGTAATTAAGGGTCTCTGAGTTCAAATATGTCAACAGTTTTTTCACACCAAGTTTTTTATCTATGGGCAATTTAGTATTAACCCAAGTTTGCCCAACCAGTTGATACTTAGGTCATTAGAGAAGTTCATAGAACTTCACCTATAAAGATACAATGAGACAGGAAATAATTAAATATTTATATATCATTTTAAACTGTGTTTAACTATGAACATTTTAAGTACTTGTTGAAATATTTTGAATATTTATTAAAAAAGTTATTTAAAAAGTTATTTAAATCAAGCTCCAAAATATAGTACAGTTGCCAAGTGGGGTACTTTATTTAAAGATGGTAGAGAGAGTCTCAAAGATGATCCTCGCTCAGGGCACCCTCAAACCACGTATACAGCTGAAAATATTGAACGTGCATGAGCCATTATTGAAGAAAATCCGCATGCAACACATGATATAATTGAAGCCCTGATATAGATTAATCGTTTTACAATCAACCAAATCATTCACAATGCACTTAAAAAAAGAAAACTAACATCATGTTGGATACCCCACGAGTTAACCGATCAAAATTGCAAGAATTATACAGCCCTTTTCAGAAAGGACCCATGGAGACTATGTGATATTATTACAGGGGATGAGTCATGGTTTTATTTGAAACAAGTTGGACACAAGTCAGCTAACTTTAGTTGGGTCGGTGAAGGTGAAAGTCCAAGAACTATAGTAAGATGCAACAGGCTTCAGCCGAAAAACATGTTCTACATCTTCTTCAAAACAACAGGTGTTGCTCATTTGGGTTATGTTGAAAAGGAAGACACCATTACTAGCACATATTATATAAAAAATTGTTTGAAACCTACTATATGCGAAATAAATAAGCAAAGACTTAAAACAGGCACTCAAAATTTCAATTTTCTCCATGATAACGCTCAACCCCATGTGATTCAAACTGTCACAAATTGTCTAAACCAAGCTGGAATTACAATAATTCGCCACCCACCATACTCACCAAAGTGGAGTTAACCACCCAATTATTGGCTATTCTACTTGATAAAAAAAATTCTTGACAACAATACTGATCTCAAAAGTCAAAAAACTTGCATAACGAAGCTACTTTAAAGTATACCCAAAGAAGAGTATAAAAAAACGTTTGACAAATGGCTTGAAAGGATGCGTTTTTGTATAGAAAACAATGGATATTATTTTGAACATTTAGTAAAATTAAATTTAAAAAAACTTTTCTTTTTTTTTATAGGGGAGTTCTACAAACTTTCCTAACAACCTAAGTACATATTTCAGAAACGTATTATTGTGGTTGGGCTTATGGTGTAGTTGTGGACTATGATCAGTCTGAGTTAAACATGCATTACATGAGACTAACAATCCAAAATGAGACTAACAGTAAATGACACTAACAATCCAAAAATATTGGAGTTATCACTTGTATTGGATTACAATTACCATAACTACACTCAGTTCAATGTAATAGGATCAATACAAAAGAAATGTTTGAGCTCTCCAGAAAACTTTTATTACATTTGTGGGAATTTTACAGTACCAAGTCAAAGAATGAACATTAGTGAGTTTGTGACTCTGACTTTTGTGACTTACTTGGCTTACTTTAAGGTTGCACTGGGTGATAAATAATGGGCCCCACATATTGTATGTAGTAGGAGACATACTTATGAGTGTTCCTTGGACCACTCAATCCAATGGCAAATGAGGTATGCTCTGATTGGTTGACCACTAAACTTCCGTTGGTGGGTTAATTTTGAGGAGGATAAAGTAATAGATGCTACCTAAAACTTCTTGTACAGCAGCCAAAAAAAAAAAAAAAAGGTTATTTTTTTAAAACTTACCACACAATTTTGATTTCAAACTTGTTTCTCATTTCCATATGATAGTAGAGTCAATATTAATCAGAATATTTTAATTGACACAAAGCTCAACCTGGGTATCAAATTTCTTAGCAGTGATTACTGTACCAATTTTGATTATTTAATTTTTTTAATATAATTTAAAATCTACCTGGAGTTCGTGGTTCATTTGAATCCATATAAAATGTAACAACAGCTGTTGGTAGGTCAGTAATGGAACTTTCAGTAAGCATTGCAGTACCTTTATATATAACAAATTTTTAACAAGATTATTTTTTTTGACTGAAAGTCTTAAACAAAATTTAATATAAATTAATAGTCCCATGAACTCAATGTTGTGCAATTTAAAATAAAAATCAAGTAAACATGCTCAAATCTTTAAAACAAACTAATTACTATAAAAAGGTTGGAGAGTAATTTTAAAAATTCATTAAAAAAAAAAAAAAAAAAAAAAATGCAGAGTTTACTTTTCTCATGGCATAGGGAAATGATAGCAAAGGTTTTCCAGTTGCAGAAAAAAATGAGATACTCTTATGGGAGCAGAAAAAGTTTTCTCATGCTTTTCTGTAATATTTTTGAGGGGTAGCAGCTTTCTGTCATAATTAAGTCCTGTATTGCTGATATATTTACTTTCAATAAAACAAACCTTTGAATATTTTCAATTTCATGCTGTAAGAACCTGTCCCCAAATCAGCAATGATCAACTAAAATAATAATAAAAAAAAAGTTCATGGAATAAGAATACAATCAATAATTATAAGCAAAAAGAAAAAGAGAGAAGAAAAAAGAAGAACCTTGTATTCTCCATCAGCATGTAAATCAGCTAGCTCTATAATAATTTAATAACCATGAAATAAAAAGAATAAAAATAACAAATATCACAACAACTAACAAAAAAAAATAATAATGCAACCAACCAATGCAAGATCCAAATGTATATAATGAAGCAACAGGATTGTAGTGAGCATCAAGCCATTGTTTACTAAATACAATTAAAACTACTATAAACACATGTAAACATATATATATACTGTCTTTTTTATGTATTTATATTTTTCCTTTCATGTATTTAGTACATTAAGAAAAAAAGGATAAGTATAAAGAGCATTATTTCAAAGTTGTGGACAGGTCACCTAAATAATTAATTTCAGGAAGTTAGATTAAATACAATTTTACAATTGACATTAGCTGGCAACTATTAATAGCACTCAAGCAGACACTTGTTTTTTTCTAACCAGTACCAATAAACTTTCTGTGTTTACATCAGAGATGAAATTTGAAATTCTATCAAATTTCATCTCTGATGTAAGCACAGAAAATTTATTGGTACTGGTTAGAAAAAAATCTAATGGTACTGGTTAGAAAAAAACAAGTGTCTGCTTGAGTGCTATTACATTATATAAGTTATATGAAAAATATTTTTGAAAGATCATCTTTAAATATATTCTCTCATATTTTGCTCAGTTTTCCTTTAGTACCCAAAATAAATTGTAAAACTTGCTCAGTTTTCTCTAAGTATCAACTATTCTGTAAGGTAATTTTGATCCTGACCATATAACTCAAAATACTTCCACTTTTACTTCTTCTTAAAGTCTTAATGTAGAAAACATTTCCAGAAATTTAGTTTCAGCTTTTATAAAAATTAAGATACTATGGCATATATATTACCTCTTTACCTCTATGTTAAGATCACTTGCACCCATTGATGCTAAACTCATTTTCAAGCAAGATTGTAGATATAATTTATTCTTATATCAAGAGATTCTAACAGTATGCATAACCTTTAGTTTGACTTCAATTTTTTCAGCAAAAATTTTTCTTAGCTAAATATAAAATCTCGTACCATTAGAAAAGCACTGACTTTGCATATATAGCTGTTATCATAAGAAAAAAAATTAAATGATAAAACCAAAGTATGAAGTACACGGTATGTAAGAAATAAAAATGAAAAGCAACAAAAAGTAAATTAAGCAACATGTAACAACAAATTTGAGCAAAAAGAATTAGTTATAATATACAGATAAAAGGTAAATGTAAAACAAGTAAAATATAAATACTCAAAACGCTGAATATGAATAAAAACAAATAAAGTACTTGTAAATTATACAAGATAAACGAAAAATATAATTTTCTATTTTATTTCTTTTGCATATTATGATTTTTATTTACGCATGCGCATGAAATGGTTTACGCGATTTAACTTCGATACTTTATATTAGGAAGTATTTTTCAGAGTTATTGTTTCGCATTTTTATGTGATTTTCATTTCTGAAGTTGAAGTAAGCTTTCAATGGTATATATCAGTGGCGTATCTAGGGTAGGGCAGATAGGGCACGTGCCATGGGCGCCAGCCTGAAAGGGGCGCAAAAGAGGCTTGGTTACGATACAATAAGCGAGAATTATATAAAATAAATTAAGAAATAATATATCATATAAAATAAATATATTATATAAAATATAGTTTGTGTCATCATTTATTAAAAAATTTTAATTAAGCACTTTATGTGGGGGAAGAGGGGCGCGAGATCGGTGTTTGCCCCAGGCGCTATTTACCCTAGGTACGCCACTGGTATATATTAACTAGATATCTAACTACATGAAAATTCCGTAACAAAAAGTGAAGCAAGTTTTTAAAATTTATAATGCCGGTAGCCGTTTTTTTAAACTGACAATAATAATTTTTGCTTTGCTTGAATTTATCATTGCGTCATTTCAGGCTGGCAAAACAAACCTGGGCTGGCAAAAAATTTGCTTCACTGCGGAAGCGTGAGTTGGAGATATCTAGTTAATATCGTTAGCTACTTTCTTTAGTTTATACATATGCAGTGCCGGCACTGCACACGCACTAACAAAAAAAAAAAAAAAAACATGCAATAAGTCCCAAGTATGGAATGCATAAAATTAATATAAATATACTCGGCTCACCCATATGCGAGTTACGATTTTAAATAAACCTGTGTTCGCTTTTAATATGAACCTATATTAGATATAGGGGTTTTATTTTTTCGTTAATATCAAATAAAAAGAAAAAAGATCTAATTTCTATATCAGTCGATAAAATCGAAGTTTATTCGTCCAACCAACAGGTACTTTGGTGTGACAAATTTGCACCACATGCATAAATCTGTAATTTTAAAAAATTAGATTTAAGGAATTTATAATTTAAAGCATTATCGTGCAATATCTTGAAGTAAGATAATAGAAAGTATCGCAAATTCTTGGTTTTTTGAGGCGTCGCATTTTTTTTTTTTAGAACTTTATGGCTTTGTATTTCTGTATATATTATATATTTTAAATTCGATTTAATTCAAGTGATTGATATAGAAACTTGTTCTTTATTTGTTATTATTTGTTGTTAGCGGAAAACAAAAGCTCGATTCTTAGACTGCATAACACTCAATGATGTTTTTCTCTTTGTAATTAATTAAATCTTACTAGTTTGATTGTTTTGTTAAAGAAAAATTTTTACTGTTCGCGTGGTCTTACTAATAAGAATTAATAACTAACGAGAAAGTTTGTTGAAAGTATATAGCAGAAAAATCATGTTCTCGAATATATATATATATATATATATATATATATATATATATATATATATATATATATATATATATATATATATATATATGTATATATATATATATATATGTATATATATATATATATATATATATATATATATATATATATATATATATATATATATATATATATATATATATATATATATATATATATATAAGCCCATTAGGGTTATTGCATTCTCATTTGTGGTTTAAGGAAAATATTAATTGAGAACAATTCTTGTCTTTGGAAAAAGGGAGGTTTAAGAAGAATAATGTAAAACTTTTTTTGTTATTAGCGCTCGAATCATTTCATATATTTGGCTGGGTTTTTTGTTTATCTTTTCATAAAATTAATAAGCAATTTTTTCTTTATATAATCAAGTTAGAAGAAAAATGACATTTGATTGGCTTCGAACAAGCAGCCAATAAGTAATTGAAGAATCTGTACTGAGAACGAACTTGTTATTTCTTTAAAGTTGGGACCTTACTAGGCAAAATGAGACTTAAAAATATCTGCTATAAAAATACATGTGACATTTTAGTGCCACTGCTGTATCACGTGATAATAAAATTAAATTTACTGTTTCTTAAAATGTGAAATTTTTAGTCAGTAGTTGGCAAATGGTAAACAAAAATATTGCGTTTACTATACCGTAAGACGCCTCGTTCGTTGCATGCTGCAAAAAAAATAATGCGTATTAAATTAATTTAGTTTAGCAGTTCTTGTTTATGTTTAAAATATATTTTAATTATCTTTTGAATATAGTGTTAATGAAATTTCTTTCAATACATTTACTTCATATAAAATGTCAGAGTGTTAATATATATATATATATATATATATATATATATATATATATATATATATATATATATATATATATATATATATATATATATATATATATATATGCATATACATATATATATATATATATACACACACACACATATATATAAACATATATATGTATATCTGTGTGAATACAAAACGAAGAAATTACAACTACTGTGGTACTTAAAGTTTCATGATTTTCAGCAAACATCAGCCATGACATACAAAACCAAAACAAAGGTTTTGTAATTCGTAGCTGATGATTGCTGCAAGGCATGAAAGTTTAACTACTATAGTTGTAATTTCTTTGTTTTGTATGTGTACATACATACATACATACATACATACATACATACATACATACATACATACATACATACATACATACATACATACATACATACATACATACATACATACATACATACATACATATGTAATGTTCTATTTGCACATAATATTGAGCATTCTATTATTGTGTGTGTGTGTGTGTGTGTGTGTGTGTGTGTGTGTGTGTGTGTACACATAACCATATACATATACATTAAGGAGTACATGTATAAGTAACCTACACTTAGCTTAGTTGTTTATATAAGTAACCCTCAGAGGTAACCTTAAACTTAAGTAGTATTTTATTGTATGGATGTATATATTACCAGATAAAACATTTTGTTATTCTCTTGTGTTTTAAGCTAGATGTAGTTTACAGTCTACTCATTTCACCGGAACATGGCTTCCGTCAAAGTTGCAGTTAGAGTTCGCCCAATTAACAAGAGGTTTATTTTTTTAAAAGTTTTGTTTGCTTTTTAAAAATTAATTGATTTTTTTTTCTACTTATTAAATCATTTCTAAAATTAATAAGTAGAAAAATATATCAACAAATGACTAATATCATCCTATACTATGTACTTTTATATATGATAAGATTAAAATTTAGATGTTGTACTATAAATACACAACCTAATTTGATGTATTTTTTAGAAAATATCAAGATAGCAATTTTTTTTTTTAGCTTTTGATAAAGTTTTAAACTTAAAAGCCTCTTGATTGTGTTTTATAGATTGGATTTTAAATGGTTTATTTAAAGTTTTATTAAAATGGATGTTTGTTGCCTAAAACTCCTTAAAATATCATGAATAAATTTTCTTACTGCATTGTAAGTTTTTTACTATATTATGCTTATATTGCTGATTATCTGCTTCAGTTTGTTCTAAAAACACATGGAAGACTGAAATTACAACATTTAGATATCTAATTTTAAAAAGATTCTACAAGCTGATACCTCATATAGCATAACCGAATAAAATTCTCATACTCAAATATCAACTTTAAATATTGGTTTCTATTGACTAAGATGCTCATAATAATCAGCACCTGAAAATCTTATCCATAGGTGGACTTATAAGTCAACCTCTGTCTGAATTTATTTGTCATTATTCTAGATTATTTTTCCCGTTCTAATAAAACATTGCTTTCATTTTTTATCAATTTTTATTGTAGCAGTGTTCTTTTTTTTTTTTTTCAAGATTTATTATAGCAGTGCTCATTAATACTTTAAAAATATAATACTATTGAGTTATAATGATATATCATTATAAGTAGATTAAAAAGTTAGTAAAAAATTCCATTGATTTTTTTCATTTGTTTTAATTTAACTATAATAAAAAATCTTTTTCTTAGTAATCTCAGATTTGTTGGTAGTTTTTGGAATATAGAAGATTTTTTCAGTGTAATGCAAGCATTGGCATTATTGCTGTTTGGTAAAAGTGCATAAATCTAAAATCTTTTAAGCATAATTTGAGAAGATCTGAATGAAAGGGAAAAGATTTATCACAGCTTGCTAGAAATTTGCAGTAACAAATATATTTACACTGGAAATAGTAATTACTACAGTAGTGTTATATAAAAATGCTTAATATGCAAATTCATCACTTTTATCATTATTTTAGAGTTTTTATCCTTATTTACCACTATTATCACTATTTTCTTACTGATTGCTAAAATATTAAACAAGAATTTATTAATTTGTTGTTTGGATTTTTATTACTAAATTTTACATTAAAAGTTTTAAACAAGTTATTGCTGCAAAAAAAATCATCAGATAATTTATCATCTGACTAATAAAAAATTTGCAAACTCAGATGCTCTGTACTTCTGTTTTCCTTCACATTCACCTTTTCCTTTGACTTGATGTCATTTAATTTTGCTTTACTACTACTACTACTACTACTACTACTACTACTACTACTACTACTACTACTACTACTACTACTTTGTCTTTGTTGGAGTGCCATTGGAATCAACAAAATTAGGCTTAGAATTTAGTCTTCCATTATGTCTAAAATCTGCAACTATCAACCCAAAACATTAATTTTTGATGATCAAAAGGATTTTTGTGATTTATAACAAAATGTGATTTATAGGTTGCTGAAAAGCTGTTTAATTTATGTACATGTCAACTTTAAAGAGAAATAAATAACTAAAGAATTTAACAATTTAATGTTTAAAAAATTTTAATTGTTTTTTTTTTTTTTTTTTTTTTTTTTTTTTCAATAAAGTTAATAATGGGCTACAATTACTTTTTTTTTGCAGTATAATAAGTTTTAAAAATGTTAAGGAGTTTTAAAATATTTGTGATATCTACTAAGAATGTTATAACCATCCCTTAGATGGTAACGACGAACATGTTGAATACAGCTGTCAGAACATTATCTACAAATGTATTAAAATTCCTTTCTTCTTTTTTGATTTTCAACATCTTTTTTATATTGTTAAAGATTGTTTTTACAATATGAACCTTTTATATAGGTTTGAACAATTGATTTTTCTTTCTTTTAACAATTAAAATTTTTATGATTACTTCTCTAATTTCAACAAATAGTTGCATTCAGAGTTTGGTGTTAACTTTTTATAAAGGTAAAAAGTTTTTTTTTTGAAAAATGCTTCCATAATACTGACTTCCTTCTTTGTAGCTCCATCTTAAAGTGTTTCTAAGATCTGAGTGGTATACTATCATCTGATCTCTGTGATCCTGTTGTAATTGTTTTTGAATTCTAGAATGTGAACTTTGATCTGTGGGTATTGTTTGTAAACTCAGATGGTAATCATTTTGTTAGGCAGAATGCAAAATTAGCTCTTGAGTTCTAAAGTTCTACTGTTTTGTCTTCCCTAATGCAATCACTTCCTCTTATTGACTGTGTGTTAAAACCTGTTGTACAAGGTTTTCCTGTTTTTGCAGGAAGTTTTTCCACAACAATCATCTTCCGGATAAGAGCCCAAAATAGAGTACAAAAACATACAGAAATCACCATAAAATGTATGTAAAAGGTATCTTTAAAAACTGTCATCCAATGTATCAGGTGATTCTATTTCTTCAAAATCATCATTGAAAATAGACTCACAAGTCTCCTCTGGAGTGTATTATCTAGCCATCTTTGCCAAAACTTTACAAAAGTTATCAATGGTTATGGAAACTCAATTTCAAGCATCTGAAATAAACTGATAGAAAAATAAGAATATACAAACTAAAATTTTTTTACCATACAAATTAAGACTTAAAATTAGATTTTGGAAGTGAGCAAAAAATATTTGGTATGGGTGTAATGATATTCTGTAGACAACATGTTAAATACAAATTAGTTATGTGTTCTTGACAACATATTTGTTTGAAGCTTTTTAAGTATTTTGACTTTTTGAATTGTTTTTTTTTTTTTAGGGAGAGAGATATGAATGCTTCTATAATCATAAAAGTTGAAGGGAAAAAGATAACTATAAAAAATCCATCAGTAAGATCAAAGCGTTTTTAAAACTTTTCCAGGTCTTTATTTTGTCTTATCAAAAAAATTCTGCCCAAAACTTTTTCCTTTTGTTTAGATAGAAAATGATATCAAAGAATTTTCTTATGATTTCTCTTACTGGTCAGTCGATAGCAACAGTTTTAACTTTACAAACCAGCAACAGGTATGTTAGAAATGGTGATAACATTTATCAATTGCTTTTTTTTTTCAGTTTAGATTTATTTTAACTTTTTTATTGTTTTAAAGAGTGATCTGTTCTAATGCATTTTATAGGTAGTATTTTTTAGTGCAGAGTACAGAATACAAATTTAAAAATAATGATTTTTTAGGTATTTGAGGACCTTGGTATGGATGTTATAGATTCAGCATTTCAAGGATACAATGCATGTATTTTTGCATATGGACAAACAGGTGCTGGGAAATCATACAGCATGATGGGGTGTCCAGTGAGTTTTGTAAAATAATTCAAGTTTATTACACAAGAGTTTACTATTGTGATGTTCTTAAACAGTTAAAAAGCAATTTTGTTTATTTTAATTAAATTTTGTTAAAAACTATGTTGTTTAAAGTTTATGCTGTTGTTTTAAGTTTAAAATTAGTTATGATAAGTTATGGAAATATATTTGGATTTTAGGATGCTGTTGGACTCATACCTAGAATTTGTGAGGTATTATTTTATTGAGATTAAAAAGTTTTATAGTTAATAAAGTGGAGTCACTATAGATTTTAATGTGCTAAACAATGGGTAATTTTTGGTAATTTCATGATTATAAAAATGTCATAGAAAACTTTGAGAGCCGTAGAACATATAAAGTTGGATGATTATAGAATTACAAAATAGAGGGTGGTGAAGTGTCACTAATGAAAATAACTAATTATAGAATATGTAAATAAACCTCTCCTAATAAAATATTTGTGTTTTTTTTTTAGTCTCTTTATTCACGAATGGCAAATGACCAAGCAGACAATGAAAACAAAGTCGAGTTTAAAACTGAAGTGAGGTAAGGAGTAAAAATAGATTTAATTGTTTTGATATTTTTTTTCTGCACAAAGATTTTTTAAAAACTACTTAAAATGGTTTGGTTTTAATATATACTTCCCCATATTTTTTGCTATCTTTATTTTTAAAAATCTAATATTTTAGATAGAATTACAAAAGTAAAGTTCAATGTAGCTGCACGTTAAGTTCAGTATAACAAAGGCACTAATTTTTCTTTTTCTTTTTCTTTGTTTTTAAATTTACTTGTGGGTTTTTTAGTTACTTGGAGATCTACAATGAGCATGTCCGAGACTTACTTAGACCAACAACAAAAAAAGATGATTTTAATTTAAAAGTGCGTGAACATCCAAAAGATGGTCCTTATGTTCAAGGTAAATATGTAATAAATCGTCAATAATTAAAATTATTGTATTAGCAGGTAATATTAACTATTGAGATTTTTACATTTTTACAATTGACAATATCTAATACAACTAAAAACTTTTATAAAGGACAAAAAATAAACTTTTTTAGCAATCTTAAATTGAGGAAACGCAATTTACATACTCTCACATTACCCTAATGCCTTATGACATTCTGTGGCCTTAAAATTTTAAAAGTTAAGTTTTAATAAATATATAGATACCCTTTTTACCCTTTGAACACTTTGCTGCTACATTACTTGCCAAACACTAAAAAAGATTATTTTAAATTTAATGACATTTTAATTTGATTATTGTGTAAGTATCATAAAATTAAGCTTTCGTTTCGACAAGAAAAGTAAGAAAAAGAAAACTATTTTACTGAGATACTAAATTTTATTTATGAATTTTAAAGTATCAGAAGGAGATTTTAAAGTATCACATACAGCTACATACTTATAGCAAAAGTTTATGTACATACAGCGACATACTGTATAATCTCCAAGTATAATTACATTGAGAGACTGATGGATATAGGAAACAATACTAGGTATCAACATAATGTAGAACTTTTGCAGTTTGAAGCAAAATTCAATATAGAAGAAAATAAAACTTTAAGGAATTTTGTTTGAAATTTTTTTGTTTTGATCATAAATTAAAAACCTTTAAGTTTATTGAACTTCATCAAATTATAATTATTTATTGGTCTTATGGTAGTAAATTTTCCAATTTTTTGATTTTGTAGATTTAAGTAAACATTTGGTCTCTAAGTATAATGACATTGAGAGACTGATGGATATAGGAAACAATACTAGGTATTAACATTTTTTTCATTAATTAAAAAAAAGGTCTTTGTATATTTCTTTTTATTATTATTATTATTATTATTATTATTATTATTATTATTATTATTATTATTATTATTATTATTATTATTATTATTATTATTATTATTTTGTTTTACCTTTACAGCTTTATTAGTGTAGTAGCTTTGTATTAATTATTGTGCTTTTAAAGCAATAATTTTTTGGTTTTTGATTTCAGTTTTCTATAGACATGGGGAGTTGAATAAGAAAAGCTAACTCTCAAGACCTGAGTCAGTTTTTGGAAAACCAACTCTTGACTCAACTCCTGACTCTTTTTGATTTTGAACAGCAGTTGATGCATCAGTAGGAAAAAATTAAGTTAAAGTTAAAAAACCAGAAACAAAGTAAAGCAATATTAACCTTTTGGGATTATCTTTAACAGTTAAAAAGTGATACGTAAAAATGAAAGATTTACAAAAAAATATTATCTTCCCTGTATTCATCAAGCAAATGCAACTTAAATGTAAAATGTAAAACTGGTCTGACATTTTTTATTTTATACAGATTTAAGTTCAAATTTAAATTTGTCAAATTAAATTGGAGTAATGAAAAAAAGGATTTACAGTTTTCCATGATTATCTTGTTTTTATTCTCAAAAGCTGTCAGCCAACAATTAACTAACAAACTGATTACCGCAACATTGGGTATTTGCTATGAATACCTTAAATTGCCACTACATTAGAATCGCTATGCAAGAACTACACATCTTTGTAAACAAATATTGTAAAAAGGTATATGAGAACATGCTACATAAATGTTTAAATGCTATATAACATTTAAATTTTGAAAAAACAAATAGTCAGGCTCACGATTCTGACTCTTCTAAAAACCCATGACTCCAACTCCCCACTCCTGGTTTTCTATGTTTTATTTAAGTTTGGCAATGGAAAAAGTCAAAATAAATAAAAGAAGGATGCTATGTTATTTATGTTAGAAATGCTTATTCAATGCCTAAACTGTTAAATTTGATCTGTTCATCAATCAGAAATAATTGAAATGTAGAAAAGAACTTTTTTATTTTAGAACAACTGCTTCAACAAATATGAATGATACCAGTAGCCGATCACATGCCATCTTCACAATCAATTTCACTCAGGTATGAAAACTGTCTTCTTTATTTTGGCATCAAAATAATTTTATTATGCAAACTTGTATTTGAAATTTCAAGCTAAAATAACTGCAGTTTTGGAAAAATTTTAATGTGGTACGTCTATTGGTGCTTTATCCACTGACAAATAATGAACCCTGAATGAACTCACTTTATAAATCAAAAAATTGAATAAAGAGGAAAGCAATATTTTTAGTCTACAAAAATATAGTGCTAATAAAAAATGGTGTGGAATGATAATGACCGATGAAGTTTTCGAAATATTTTGAGAACCAATGACTTAATTTTGGTAACTTTTTTTTTATTGTTTTAAAGCAAATTTATCTCCCTTTCAAGTAATGTAAAGTTAGTTTTAAAAAATTTGATTGTAAACAAATAAATTTTATTCAAAAGTAAGTGAGAAAACTGATTTTGGATGAGTGGCCTAAAAACTTTTATGTTTCAAATAATTTTTTAGCAAAAATGTTTATAGTTCAGAGGAAAAACAGTCAGTCACATCAAATTGTGAAGGTCTCTTTTTGGTCACAGATTGGAAAGAAAGTTAAGAAACCAAGAATATCAAGTTTAATACATTTTATTAAGTGATCAGGGTCAATGCAACTCCAGAGTACTCCACTTGAAATGTAGAAAAAAAAAGGTTTTCCCAAGTCAACATTCATTGAAGACTGTCCATAATGATAATCATCTATGGGTCATCATTCTGGACAGTCTTTACTTTTATTCTTTTTTCCTCTGGATGATTATTTCTTATATCTATTGACTTTAGATTGCTACTTGTATTTGTTAGCTATTGATCATTACTTTCATCTTTTGACTTATAATCCTTACATGTCTGTTTGCTGGTGATAGGCTGTATCAATGTGCTGTTATTGCTACCACTTCATGTTGCTTCTCATTTCATATAATTTAAATATTTTTATGAACCTAATGTATATCAAGATTTTTAAACATGTTGGCTACACTTTTATATAATTTATTTGATTAGGCAAAATTCTACACTGATATGCCCAGTGAAACAGTCAGTAAAATTCATCTTGTAGATTTAGCAGGAAGGTACTTTTTACCATTTTTTTGTTTTTTTTGTTTTTAACATTTTAGCTTGTTTTTATTTCTCATAATACCTATTTTGTTTCTTTTGTTTAATATCAAAATACATTTTGTTGGTTTAGTGAGCGAGCAAATTCAACTGGAGCAACTGGTCAGCGTTTAAAAGAAGGAGCTAATATTAATAAATCTCTTGTCACACTGGGAAGTGTTATATCAGCATTAGGTTGGTTTAACTGTCTTTTGAATAGCAAGAGAAAGAAATGCTGTTCATTAATTTATCATTACATTTCTACATTCAGCTCCTCAAAAATTTTACTCTTTCTAATATTGGTATTTTTACTTTTTAATTATTCAATTTTTTAGCGGAGGCTTCAAACTTAGATACAAGTCTTGCAAAAAAAAAGCTATTTGTACCTTACAGAGATTCAGTGTTAACGTGGTTGCTTAAAGACAGTCTTGGAGGAAACTCTAAAACTATAATGATTGCAGGTAATAAATGAATTTACATTGTTTGTTTAATTTACAAATAGTTTTCCATTAAGTAACTTTTCTGTGTCTTTAGCTATATCTCCTGCAGATATAAATTATTCAGAAACTATCAGCACATTACGGTATGCTAACCGTGCGAAGAATATTATAAACAAACCTACAATTAATGAGGTAGGAAAATATTGCTGTTGGCAAAAAGTTATTCTGTTGTTACCTCACACATATCTTTTACCTCACTCATCCTGACTTTTCAAATATCGTTAGCAATATAATAACAAATATCAATAGCAATAGGCATTGTTATTTTTTACATAAAAAGAAATTTATTGGAAATTCTTTCTGCAAATAGGATGCAAGCGTAAAACTTATTCGCGATCTACGAGAAGAAATTGAAAGTTTGAGAATGTTACTTCAAAATGTTGACAAGGTATGCTTTAGTATCTGATAGTTTGCATCAAGGGCAGATGTTAATACTAACAATTCTTACCACATTGGGTTGGAACAGTTTTGGCCATAACAACTCTTAACAATTTTTTAGTTTTTTAATATTGTACCTTCTGATTAATTACTGTTTGTTAAGAATTGCAAGGGTATCAGCTGGTTTGAATAAAAATACCAAAGTTTCTGCATGTTAGTTGCTGCTTCAAATTAAAGTAATGGCTAAACCTCTATTACATTATGTAACATAATCTTTGCCTAGTATATTTCTTTTAGAATATTTTAAAAATTTTACTTAGATTTGAAAATGAAATTTTTTTCAGTTTTTAAAACATAACTTTTCACAAACTTTCTCAAATCAGCTGAAACTTTTGCCAAATGCTCTTTATATTAGTTCAATTCATAATAAAAACAACAAAAGTTATAAATTGTAATTGTTAATTAAAATTTAGTTTTTTTTTAAAGGCTTCTGTGCAAAAGTTTAGAACCAACTGAAATTTGATAAGAATCTTTTTCAAAAATCATTAAAATGTCAATTTTGTGTTAAGACAGCTAGTATTTGGTAGCATATCCATTTACCCTTAAAACAACATCACAGCAATTAGACATTGAATCAACTAAATTAATGAGAACAACCTGAGGAATGATATACCAACATTCTTCAATCAAATCAAACGAATGGTCTTTATTGGTTTGTTTTCTATCAAGTAATTGTTAGTCAGTGTCCTCCTGAAGATGCTCAATAGTGTTGAGATTTGGGCTTTGTGAGGACCATTTAAGAACTTTTAATTTTTATCATTTAAAATAATCCTTAACAGATCCAAAAAGGTTTGGATCATTATTTTGTTGTAAGATCCATTTGTGAGTCATTTTATCCTTTGCATGAAGCATAGCACTTTCATGTCTAAATAAATTCTCTGGTTCATAATAGCTTTTACGTGATGAATGAGACCCACATTGTCACAACTAAAACATCCTCATAACATTTTCTCTATTATGTTTAACAGTCAGTAACTAATATTTTAGATTGAGTCCTACTCCTACTGGATGTCTGATCTACCTTATTCTATTACTGCTGAATAGCATAAACATTCATTCATCAGAGAAAAAGACTTTTGACCAATCATTAACTGTCCAACTAGTATGCTCTATTGCAAATTTTATTCTGGCTTTTAAATTTTTTGTAGATATCAGAAGTTTCTTAACTGGATGGCAGGCATAAAGATTACTTTGACATAATTGGTGTTTCAAAAATGGCCCTCATAAGGCTGCTGTTGAACTTAATACAGTTATGTGAAACTGACAATAATTGTATTAAGTTCAACAGCAGTCTTGCAAGGATCATTCTTGGAATATCTTACCAATAATCTGTGTCTTTGTTTAGTTGTAACTTTAGGTTTTCCAGTGTGAGGCTTGTTTTCAATAGTTTTGCACTGACGAAATCTTTCTTCATAATCTGTGATTTATTCTTAGTTTTGATACACCATAAAGTTCAGAAATCTTTCTGTTAGATGTTTCTTTTCACAGCTTTTGTAATTATTTTCTTTATTTCAGCTGATTTGAGAAAGTTTGAAAAGATATGTTCTAAAAACTGAAAAAAATTTTGTTTCTAAACTTTTGTACCATACTGTAACTACTGATGGAACTTAATGTATAAAAATCTAGACAAATTGCATTCTAAACACAAACAGGTATTATTTTTAGTTCATGCAACTTATGGCAAAAAAAAATAGGACTATTACAATATATAATATTTAAAAAAAATTTATTAAAGAAAAATTTTTAAAATGTTTTTAGGTATCACTGCCACTAATAATATTAAATAGTTGTCATAAAAACAAGAACTAAATTTTATCAAATGAAGCGTGTTTTTAAACCATAATGCTATCAGAACACTGTCACACAATTTTTGTCTTTGGCTAAGTGCTATCTAAAAATCATGGAAAAGCAGTATTCAAAAAAATCTCTGGTTTTGTGAACAGTCTAAAGTTTCTTATAGATATTGTAACACAGAAGAATTTCATTTTTTTCATTCGTACAGTTAGAAATAGAACAATACTGGCCTCACAACTATACAAATTCCAAACTACTCAGAAATGAGACGATTTTTCTACTGCGCTGCAAATTGTTTTCTTGAATAAGCCTCCTAGTATAGAATTCCATCCTTTTTTTTTTTTTTTTTTTTTTTTAGTATTCTATTAATGTTTAAAGTTCAATATGTCTTGGTGAAATTGCTTGCCTTGCTCTGATTAAGCTCTTATGTTCCCCATAAATTTTTCAAGGTGAGCATCGAGGATATGGACTTAAAGAGACATTCTGATTTAGTTTGAGCCTAATTCTTTATGAGAGTTAAAACCTTTTTGCAATTTTCAGTGATTGCTTAGAAAGACATTAATATATTGATAAAACGAAATATAATACATTGATACAACAAAATTTTTATATATCTTGCAGTTATTTTTTATATATCTTGCAGTTTACATTTTCAGGAATTGAAATATTTCTGTTTGGCCTAGTTCTGCTTATAGTTCTGTTAGTACTTACTACTTTCTTCTTTTTTTATTGCTCAAAGTTTTATCTTAATTTAATTTTTATGATGAATTTTATGCAAAAAAAATATGTTGAATTGTCATTTTTATATTGAATTTTATCATACATGTGAAGGCCACTGTGTTAACTATTTGTTGTCTCTAGATTAATACACATTTTTATATTTTATTATAAAACAAAATAAAAAAATATCATCAAGTTATCACAGTTAAAAGAACATGTCACAAAAAACACATAAAATATTTTTTTGAACAAATAAAAAACAAAAAAAAAAAAAAATAGAAAACTTTACAATCAATGAGTTGCTGATGGAAAACATGTTCATCACAGTCCATGGAAATACTGATCCTAGGCCTGATCCTAGCCTGGAAACATTCAGCATAGCCTGGCCTGTGTAGGCTTCAAAAGCAATAATAATTTTGTTTTTAAAACAAATTGCAGATTTGTTTGGCTAAATAATACATATATTGACATATACAAAGTATGTTATGAAACTTACTTGGTACTGACTCTTTTTGATTTTAAAAGAGCTTTTATATGCTGTGGCATATTGTTTATGTACTGTGAGCTAAATGCCTTCACATCTGGATTTTAACACCATATCATTCAGCATATGACATTCAATCAGTTGTTCTATGAGCTTCTGTTTACTTGTCATTATGTAATCATTGATTTTGCATTTGACAAGTTCCCATAGATTTTCAAAAGGATTCTGGTCTGGAGAATTGCCAGGCCAATCAAGTAGTGGGATATTCTCACTGGCAAAAAAGTTTTTATGGATTTTGCAGTGTGACATGAAACACCATCTTGCATAAAAATCACTCTTTCACCATTAGCAAACCACTCTTGTAGTTGTGGAACAGTCTGGTCTGCAGGACATCATGTACTAATTTTGTTTCATTGCTTCTTGAACAATGAAAAGCTGACTGTTACCCCTACTTGATATGCATGACCAAACCATCATAGATGCTGGGTGCTTCACAGTGCTCACAATGCATTCCAGCTTGTGTTGTTCTCCTGGTCTGCAACACTTGAACCTGGCTTTGTATATCAAAATTTTGAAGATCATCGCTGAATACAACCTGAACAAAAAAATCAATATTAATGTTTAACACATCTTCAAATATTAATAAAATCAATTGGAGTAAGATCAATCAATCCAATACTGTCTTTTGTAGACTCACAACACTAATATAATACTTGTGTGAGTGCCTGAAGTAAAAAAATAGAAAATTTACATTATTCCATTCATCATGAGAAAAAGTAGAGTGTCTTTAAAAGTGTCTTTTAACCTTGAAAAAGAATGTTCTTGTGTAAATTTTGTTGTTAGCGTAGTAATAGCTTTTATAAATCTTTTAGGAATCATTCAATATGTCAACATGTTTTAAAAAAGAATATAATTAAGTTGCTAAATCAAACTTGTTTTCTTATTCTGTATAATGTAACTCGCAATAAGTCTTTTGATTTACAAATCATAGAAATCAAATGTTTTTTATAGCCATAGTATAGTTGAGCTTTCTACAGAAATTTTTTTTCTTCAGAGAAAGTCTGCGTCTTTGTTAGCATTTTCTCATTGATTGCAGACTACTGCATTATAATTATGAGGTTATATTATTTGTATATTTTTTAGCTTACTGTATTTAGAGTTTGTTGACACCGAACAGTAGAAATGAAGAAAAGTTAATGACAGAAAAGTTACAAAAAAATGAAGCCCAAGTGCAACAGCTTTACAAAGATTGGAACAATAAATGGAAAGAAACACATAAGATCATGGAGGTATAAATCTACTCCAACGATCTTATCATCTAGCAAAGTGTTTTTTTTGTTCATAAGATTTAAATAATTTTCTTTAAAAGTGATCTTTTTATATATATATATTTTTTTTCATATTTCTAATTTAGGAAAAAGCTCTTGCTTTTAGACGTGAAGGTTTTGGTATTAAGATGGAGTCCGAAATTCCTCATCTTATATGTATTGATGATGACATACTCAGTACTGGGGTTACACTATACCATCTAAATGTAAAAAACTTTTTTTTAAAAAAGTTATAGTTCTTTTAATTCTACATAATGTACTGTTATGCTCGTTTTAGATAAGAGACATTTTTAAAAAGTTCCTCAATGATTACATGAATGACACCATTTTATTTCTTGATAAATTTAAAATATTTCCGTAACTAATAACTTTTAGGTGTTTCATTTAATGAACACTTTACCTCTGATTAAGAACTTATTGTAAAACAGATTTTATTAAGAAAAATTTTTTCTTACTTGCATAGGAAGGCCGAACTCATATAGGAAGAGAAGATGCATCTGTTAAACAAGATATAGGTAAATGAAATGTCAAGAAAGAGTTTTCCAGGCTATTTTAAAAGAAGACTGGGATTTGTTTATTTGCTCTTTTTCACTTAAAGTTCTTTAAATTTCCTTAAATTTCTTTAAATTTCTACAAATTTTTTTTTTATGAACAAAACAACCACTGAAATCTTTTTCCTCAAATCTTTTTTTCATTGTGTGTTTTCATTATTTGCTATGTTTTTTCATTGTTTGTTATGTATTTTCATTATTTGCTATGTATTTTCATTATTTGTGATGTACGGACATGTATTTTCCTTGACTTGTTAACAGTGATCAAAGGTACAAATGCTGTATAGAATGTCTCATACAATTTGTATCATATTTTTGTTTCAGTTCTTAGAGGTCCAGGTATAGAGCCTCAACATTGCATACTCGAAAGTGTTGAAGGGAGTGTGACAATTCACCCAATAGCAGATGAAAATTATGTTAATGGGAAGAAAGTAACAAAGCCTCTGAGATTGACACAAGGTTTTGAATTTTTCAAAAGCATCTTAATTTAAATTTTAAACTTGTTTGTTTTTTGTCAGGTTTATTCACTTTAATTTGTTTTTTTTTAACCATTGAGAATAATCAAAATGGCGTTCTTTTAAATTCGCTATTTTGATTAAGTGATCCTTTTAAAGGTGCTGTCCTTCTGCTTGGAAAGACAAATATGTTTCGGTTTAATCATCCAAGTGAAGCTGCAAAATTGCGTCAGAAGTATGCCTCTGTTGATAATCTTGCCTCAATAGTTCCAGAAACAAAAGATCTTGAACAACCTTCTTACTTGTTTTACAATGCAGGGTAAGCAAGTATCATGTTAGCCTTAATTACAATGTAAGAAAAAGATTTTTCATACAAAATGTTTTAAGAGTGCTTTTTTCTCTAGCTTGGAATTGGAAAGACGATATCATGAGGAAACTAAAGATTTAGAAAGAAAGAGGTGAGAGTTTCTTCAAAACATACCAAACATAAAGCAATCATGTTGAAAATGGACTAATTTGGTCTTATCAGTAAATCAAGTTACTATTATAGAAAGGTACATACTTGAACACATTATTAAATTTGATATTAGGTTCCCCCTTCTGAATGTTACATGTCCCTATCCTTTCTCAATCTTCACTGATTTCCAATTTAAGATTTCCTTCTTCCATTCCACCGAGAGGGAAAATTTTTTCCTCCCAAGACACATAAGAGGGAAAATTTGTCCTCCCCTGTAGACCTTTTTTTCATAAAAGGTGTTTAAACTTTAAAAGTTTAATTAAGATTTATCTAAATACTTTTCAAATTAAACACAATAAAATAAAAACTGCGAGACAAACAGATCAAAAAAATGCATAAACCCTTTTTAAACAAAAATTTATAGTGCTATTTGCCAAATGAAATCTATGATACCAAACACAAACCTTTCTACAAATGAATAAAATAACCATTTGAAGTTACTGTTGCAGACATAAGTCTCACCAAATATCTTCAGAAAAGAATTATTACTCATCTTATGTAAAACTGCTTTGCAGTATAAGAAAAAGTGTTTTGAAAATGCTCTCAACTTCCGTAAGAATTTCTTTTTTTATTTTGAAGTTTTTTTAATCAAGTTTATCAAGTTTTTCAATTTTATCAATTTTTTTAATGTTTTAATTGTTAAAAAATTTAGTTTTTCTACTTTTAATTCTTGATTACTCTTACAAGAAAAATTAAATTCACAGCTTTAATTTTTTTTTTTCCAAAAAATTAGCTGCCAAAGTTTGCTAGTGTGGCAAAGGCCTTAAAGTAAGAAACTATCGACAAAAAAATGAAACACGATTTTAGAACTGTTCAAGTTCAAATTTAGTATTTGATAAACTTCACCAATTCATTTTTTGAATCTGTCATGATATTAAAATATGATGTTAATTAGTTGTTAACATGTTAATAACATGATGGATTCATGTTCATGATGGATAACATGTTGGATTGATTGATATTCTCAAATAGTTGTGTTTGTTAAATAACTTTGTTAAAATTCAAAAACTTGATAAACTTGTAAAACTTGATGAATTCAATCAAAATTTAATTAAATTAAATTAAAAATTTATGCATATAGAAGCTTAAAAGGAAACTTGACAAACTTGAACTCAAACTATTTGAAAAATTTTACTATTTGATAAACTTGTATCAAAACACTTGAACAAAATTTTTAAACTCAAGAAACTGGAAAAACTTGAACTTGCCAAATTTGACAAACTCTGATGTGCTTTGGCATGAAGACAAATGCTGCCACTTAATAGCTACTAGAAAAGTTACATGTATCTTTTCCAATCTCTTATATTAGTGGTGTAACTTTTCATTAAATGTTTTTTAAATGTACAAGTTCAGTTAGTGAAATGGCATGAGAAACCTCTGCAGCTCTACCACAAAATCTTGATTTTCTTCTATTCTACCATAATGAAAATTTTATTAAATGTAATCATGAAATTTTAATATAATCATCATAAAAAGATATTTTCTCATTTTAAGTTAAGAAATCTTGAAACCTTTTTTAAAATTTAGAGCTTATGCCGTTTAGTATGACAGTGAATGCAGTCCAGATTTTGTTAGCTTCTGTATAATATTCATTTACAATGTTTTCCTGTATGAATTTTAAGTGTCTCATGTTATGTATGTTTAATCCAGAATATGGTTTTCATTACTATTGGTTTGTTCATCTGCAAAATGTTATACATAACATTTTATGTTAGATTACTCTCTTCAACCTAAAAACAAAAGGTTGTTACACTCAACTACCTTCTAAAGATTCAGCTTGATAACCATTTAGAGTATTACTGGTAATCAACATACATTATTTCTCCAAGATCAAATAGATAAATATCAAATAGATTTAAAAAAATGCCATCATTTGGATGTTAGCACTAAAACCATCTATCATCAGATTCAAAGTTTTTTCTTTAGCTTTGATTTTTTTTTTTTTTTTTTTTTTTTTTTTTTTTCAGCAGTTTAAGTCTGCTAAATTAGGTTCACTTTAGGGCCTGTTTTAATTTTATTTTAATTGATTGAATACTCTGTTAAGTTTTTTATCTTTTTAACACTTTTTGATATTCTTTTTCCATCATTTTTTTAATTTATCAAATTATTTAAGTTATGCTAATTATGCTTATTCCTTAATATAAATTTTTTTTTTATCTTTATTATAATTACTTCTTAAAGCACATTCTATATCTATTTTAAAATGTCATATCACATACTTAATTGCATGCAGACTGGTGTATACTTTCTGCTAACTTTAATATTAATTTCCTCTTTTACATATTATAATCAACTTTTTTTCTCTAAGGCCTAGAAAAAACAAGATAAAGTTGCCCAAGCTATTCAGCTCATAAATCAGACAAAAAATTTTGCTTAAAGAAATATACTATAAGATGGTGACCCATTAGACTATACACTCCATTTGTAACCGATTAACTTGTCTATAGTTTGCCCTCAATTATAGGATTTCTTTTTCTTGAGAGGTAGTTAATTAGAAGTTTTAGCTTTGTTATCTGATGATGTGTGCTGCATGCCACTAATCAAAAGTTTAATATAAATGCAAAGTGTGATTTAGCAAGCCAAATAAAAAGTAAAAAAAAAAAAAAGTTACAAGATACAATTTCTTTTATATCAATCAATTAATCATAAACAATTTTCATTACTGATAAAAATGTCTTAAGTAATTTTTTTTTTTTTTTTCATTTGAAGGTTTGCTGAACAGTCTTTCTACTGATGTTTGAGTTTTTAAAATGTTAGAATGTTTTCCTGGGGTGTAGAAGCTGTTACATACATGCATACACACAGGATACACATGAAAGTGTACAGTCTATTACATATAATGCATACACACAGGATACATATGACTGTACAATCTATTGCATATATATGCCTATTAGTGTAAAAGGCCATTTTTAATTTTTTTTTTTTTTTTTATTATTATTATTTAAAAAAAAGGTTTTAGCTTAAATTTTTGAGGTATCAAAAATAAAATAAAAGAACTCAGTGAAAGCTAAAAAAAAAAAACTGTTAGTTTTTAAAAAGGCTTTGATATAAACTTCAGTAACGTGTTTTTTAACTTAAATTTTAACCCTTAATAAATGCGTCTATAAAATGTACCTATAAAAAGACTGGAACCTGTAAAAAGACTTAAATGAAACTTTAGTAACACATGTTTTTTAACTAAATCTACCATAAAAGCTTGGTCATAAAACGCAATATTTTTTTTACTTACAGAATACTTCAATAATGACTTCATTAATTATTTGTAGAAAGTAAAGGCTTATAAAATATTTAATGTTTAGGAAAGAGATAGAAGAAAAACAAGTAGATGATGCCAAAAAACTTCAACTTGCCAGGTAAAAATTCCTTTTTTAATTGATCCAATAAAATGTCTCAATCAAATAATATTTTTATGTCAATAATCAGTACTGAGGAAATCAGTTTTATCTCTTTTTACATTGATTATCAATCGATGAGCAGCACTTTTTTTATTTAGGTTGGAACTGGATAGTTTGCATAATGAGCGCAAAATGGTGGAGGAGGAGCAACATCGAAAGCTCATTGAAGTAGAAAAGAGACTAGAAGATGAGAAAATACTACTTAAACGTTTAAAAGAAGAACAGGACCGAGCCCGGGAGAATGCACAGAGAGAACTTCATGAACTCAAACTTCGGATACAACAGGAGCAGATGAATGAAAAACAACGAATGGATGAAGAGATGAAGCGGTTAATGCAACTGAAAGAAAAGCATCTTCAATCTGCAAAAGTACAAGAAGATAACTTAGCAAAGCATAGAGTAAGTAATTGCTTTTATAGAAAAACATTCTTATTTTTACTAAAATTTTGTTTCTTATTTTTGAAATAAACAAGCTGTTTCACATTTTTTTGTTATTTTTTAAATATTTCTATTGTAGGTATTTTTAATAATGATGTTGTAAACATTTTTAATATTTATTCTTTATTCGTTTTTGTCAATTTTGTACTATAAATTTTAAAAGGAAGAAATGGAAAAGATATTGATTGAAGAGCGACAAAAAATAGAAGATCAGCGTCAAGAGGTTCTCAGGTTACAACAAGAATATGAGAAAAGTCGTAGAACGGCTGCTGAGACTCTTGAAGAAACAAATAGTATGATTACAACAGTTGAGCGTAGGTTTATATGAAAGTTTATAAAAGTTTTTTACAGATATGTTAACAGAAATTAATTTTTCCCTCGATAAAAAAGCTGTTCTGTTGGGTGCAGTCTAATAAAAAGGTGAAACTACAGTCTAGTAAAAAGGTGAAAAAGGATGTCAATAGACTAATATTGGTTTCAAATTTATTGATAGCATTAAGATTTTGGTGTTGGGATTTCACTTTTGGAATTGACTAAATTTAAAAATTTTTGTCTTTCTTTGTTTCTTTTGATTTATAAAGCTGTTTAAAAGTTTTCGTTTAGTTATTGTGTATAACTTTTGTTGCCATGGACAATTTATATTGTCTAACTACCTATTGCTTGTCAGATTTAAAACTGGAAAAAAACAAGTTACTTAAAATAAATTATGAATAAGTGATAAAAAAAAATAATGCTACACCTCTTATTTTTTAGGTAAGGAATCATTCAAAGCTGATGAGTTAAGAACACACTTGCAAATGCTAGAGGCTGAGTATGAAGAAGCTACCAAAAGTGCACAAAGCGAAATCTCACAGGCTAAAGAAAACTTGAAAAAAGCTGAACTAGAAACATTACAGGGTAAGGTTGGATTAATGCAAGGAAAAACAGAGTTGCAGCGACAATGGAAGCTTTTAGAAGCCTTGCAAACAAAACACAAGAAAAATCAAGAAGAAATTCAAAAGAAGATCAGAGATGTGAAAAATGAGCTTGAGGTTATTTTTTTGGAAAAGCATTTCTTATTTTTTATTGTTACTTGTTGTAGGATGCCTAAAGCCTTTTTTATAATTTGTAATGCATTGGTAGGTTGCTGAAAAGGCAGAGGAAGAGGAATTGATGACCCAAGAGCAAACAGTGCTGGAGCGTAGGCAAGCTCGCAAAAAGGTAGAAGAAGCTACCCAAAAATTGGTTGAAATGGAGTCTAAAATGAAACGAGTTAATAATATCACAGATAACAAAGACCTTCTCGACTGGAAAAATAAAGAAGACGTAGAAGATTTGGCTGAAAAAAGAAAGATATTTATGGAATTATTAGGCAAGCATCAGGTGAATATGAAGCGCATGCGCTATCTTTGGTTTTTGTCAGATTTCTGTTGAAATAAATTTGTTTTAAAAACGAGACCAAATATTATTTAAAAATTTGGTAGTTATGTGCGAGCTGAATATGTGTTTTTTTCAGTTTGCATTGGTGAAAGCTTCGCAATTAGTTAGCGAAACAAAAACAAAACTCGAAAATCATCTTGCGAACGAAGCGGCTCTTGTAGCTCCAATACGCGAGCAAATTGAGAAGTACGAAAAAGAGTTGGAACCTGTGTTAAAGCAAGAGATGCTGATTGAAAAGGAGCATCAAGAATTAGAAAAAGAAGCCACTGAAAAGAAGAAAGTTTTGTATAAGCAGCGAAAGCGCATCAATCTGCTTGAAAAGCAACACGCTCAAGAATCTGGTAACGAAGGTCGGGAAGGGTTATCGCCCGAAGAAAACGAAGATTTGGATCAAGAAAGAGATGCTGAGATCGACTTAATTTTACGTGAGAAAGCCGTGTTGCGAGAACTAGAGGAGAGATATCGAAATGAACAAAAACAAATTGAGACATATATGAGTGAAAAATATAAATCAATCGAACGCCAAAAAGAAGTTATCAGTTCCATTCTAGAAGTGGAACGTAAAAAACTATCTGAAATTGTTACGGTGCACGCTGAAACAAGAGAGTTTATAGAAGCGGAATTAAACGGCCGCGAAGAAATACTTAAACTGTCGAAAGAAAAAGTTATAAAAGACAAACGCGAACTCGCTAAATTAGATATGAAACATAAACAAACTGCATCTATGGCCGCTGAAGAATTATTTTTGATGGCCGAAGTTTTAGAAAAAGAATTAGCTGACAGTGGCAAAAAAGAAGAGCTAAACAAAATTAAAGACCATCGAAAAAAACTACAAGAACTAGATAGACAATTAAGACTTGCAGAGCGGCGTGAGAGATCAGCAGATGCAACTGGTACTTCGGAAGATGAAAAGTGTATCATTTTATGATTTCTCGTGTATTTTTTCTTTGCTTATAGCACCGCTTGCTCATAACTTGATTGTTTATAAAAAAAAAATATTTTTATAGGATGCAGATTTTTTATATAATTCAGCATAAATACAGTAATATAAGATGAAGAATGGAAATAAAAAGGAAAACGAATGTTTTTTCAAACTAAATATACATCAAATGTTATACAAAGATTGAACTCTTTAGACTACATATTGCCTGTTTGAGATAAAGTTATTCGTTGAGATAAAGTTATTCGTTGAGAAATTTGCATGCCTCTGAACACATGGTTAATGTTAATTTATGTCTATATTTTTTTGATTTCAGACTTTCAGGTGATATGTACGATAGCTTCAATATTTTTTACAAATTAGTTTTTTTTAATAGTTACATTTATATTATTTTCATACTTTCATTGGATGGGTGCGGTTTTTGAACATAAAATTAAACCATATTTTATTTACAGATTTCATTATAAGTTGTTTTTCTTTCCTTTAATTTAAAACCTGTCAACAAAAAGAACACCGCCTTCATTTTATGGAAGTCTACACAAACTGATATCAACTTAAAATATGTGGAAGTCCATATATCTATGTATGTGTCTATGACATTTTTGTTAAAAAAAAATCTTTATTTCATGTCGTGTCGTTTCCTTGATTGTAAATAAGACATCCAAAAAGCGTATGTTAGGTTAATTCCATTTTTCTCATTTTAAATTGGTTTTAAATGATAAAAATGGAATTAATTTAAGATGAGGAAAATTCTTTGACCAAAACTAGGAAAAATGGTAATAACAAATTTTTAACTCAAAATAAAAACTAATTTGGGCAAGTTTTTTTCTATGAAAAACGAAAGATTAAAAAGTTTAAATAATTGCGTTTATAGCGCGCCATACGGAACTGTAAAACTAAACTTCCACATAAATAAACCAACATAATGGTAGTAGCTTTTATTTATGTAAAACGTTCATTTTTATAATACATTAACAACAAAAGAAACACAAAGCTGTTGTAAAAAACTTTATCTAATAGACTCAACATATAACAATAGTTCAATATCAGTAATCTTTATAGCTTACATATTTAGCGAGTGTTTTTACATTGAGTAGCTCATTAAGTGTGGTAATTATTGTCACATTCATTGATGATAATATCAAAAATTAATTTTTTGTCTTTATTTTAAAAGATATAATAAAATCATAAATCATAAAAAAAATACAAATTGATACTTTCTCTCTTTTTACTTTCTACTGAAAAAATATTTAAAGCAGATACATTTTTTTATACTGAACACATTTTTGCAAAGTTTTACTTAAAAGTAGAACTTGTCACACAAGCTTTCGGTTTGTAGGACTACCAGATGATCTTCCTGCTAGTGACCTTCCCACGTATGAACAAGTTGTACAGTTAAGCTACAAGCTCAATGAACAATTTATTGCCAAAATAAAATAACTAATCATCAAGCTGTTTTACAAACAAACATCAAGCTTTCTGAGTTAAGGGATCTCTAAACTCCCCCCCCCCCTCCCCCCTTGATTCACGAGAGAAGCCCAAGGAAGAAACCTGAAACACTTTTTTAAGAGTTTTGCGTGCTGAGCACAAAAAAATCAAAAGCAAACAAATTCAGCATTGTTTATTTGGAAAAGAATCTTGATTCGCTGTTTGATTTACCTGCGTGTAAACGTGAACTTCCCGCTGCTAAATGTAATGACAGGTAAAAACTTAGAGTAAAATGGGATCAAATGAAATAGTTTAGAATTTTGATTAACATTTTTTCACGGGAAAAAGGTTTTTAATTTTTTTTCTTTTTAAAGTTGTAGAGAACTTTGAGCTGTATTTAAGTATACACAAATCAAATAAAAGTTTTTATTTTTTTAAGAAACTTTATTTAATTGAAAATAAAAGTTATTTCATTTTACCCTCACATTCGGGGAGAATGAAATACGCAAATCTGTGTAATTAAAAAAACACTTAACCAAAAAAAAAAAAAAAAAAAAAAGCAACCAATAATAACAATTTAAAAAACAACCACATAAAAAAAACTTTATTCTTGTGATGATGTTGAGTCATTGAGAGGTACTAGAGGTTGAGTTGTGTTCTCACTTATGCGGTACTTTTTGGTGCAATATAACTCAGCGCCTTTTAAATATCGCTTTGGTATGCATGTTTAACAAAGCCAAACTTTGCATTTTGAATTTTCACACTGGTACCATTCCATATTTTGACTTGTTGAAGCTTCGCCTAAAACTTTACGGCACTTTTTACAGTTGACTTGGTTTGCAGCTGTTATTGTTGTTGGAGTTGCTGTTATTGCTTGGTTTATATGCAGTTCGTCATTAAAGCTAAGCTTAAGTTATTTTTTAGCTTGCTTTGCTACTTTTTTGCTCTCAGCATATTTCAATCTCTCGAGTATTTCAGGTTTATAGAGACATTCCCCTTCGAACCTTGGTACGTCTTCATTTTTTCGTTTCTTTTGTGTCAACGTGTTGAATGCGAACTATTTGTTGCAAAGCTGCTGCAAGCGATTGGGCGATTGCAATTGTTTTTCAATCTATTTTTAAATTTCTTTTTGAACAAGCGGAGTTACTACAATATTGGAGGTTGTTTGCAGGCGAGTTGATTTTAGAGGTGATTTTGAAGCTGATGCTATGCAACATATGCTGATGTTGTTGGTGTAGATTCAGAAGGCAGTGGCTGAGATAGTGTAGTATCTGGTGCTTGTAGTGATAAGGTACTATCATAGATTCTGGTGGTTGAGATGATGGTATTTTAAACGTATGATCGATATTATTGATGTCGAGTGGAAACAAGCCAGTATTCTGAAACCCAGTGACTATTTGGGTGAGTGTAAAAACTTCACCAGAGCTGAAATGTTTTGCTTGCAGTTGGCTAAAACATTCTTTTTATAAGTTGCTGAACTTTGTCTCTGCATAAAACTGTTGAAGTAATTTGCGCCAAACTCTTTTGACATGACAATAAACACCGACATCTAGTGGCTGCAGAATGTGTGATGAATGAGCTGGTAAGCAAATTAACAAGATATTGTTTTCAATGCAAATAAGTACGACCCGATAGGTGGCATGTGTCACAGTCCATCTACAACTAAGATATGAATGCCTATTGGATTACTTGGATTAATTGGATAACTATAATTAGATTTATTTTAATCATATATTTAGTTGATCAAAGTAAAGATTAAACTAATTACCTGGAATTTTTTTAATGGTGGGAACATACACGCCAGTGAGTCACTTTACGAACTGCTTGTCTTCTATCCATCCGGATAGAGCACCAATCTCTGTACAGGCGTTTTTTTGATTTAAAAATAATGCATGGACAAGACGATTTTCAGCAGCGTTGATGCAATTTCCACCTGTATAATGGATTTTTTCATTGTAGTCAACCAATTTCAATGATCGTTTTGCACCACGCTGGCAAACTGTTTTGCTTGCCTTGATCACCAGAGAAGCCAATTTCATCAAAATCCCACAAATGACATGAAGTGTTTTCCTTGATACCTGCTTCATTGAATTCTCTTTGCAGTGTGTTGAAATACTTTGCTACTATTTCTTGCGTTCAAGAAGCGGCTCTGAGTGATGAATTATTGTCTATGGTTCTAATGCTCAACTTATGACTCCACCGGGTTATGAAAAGCTTATACCAATCTCTCCTTGATGTACCATTAGGAAACAAATGAGATTGACCTTGGTGTTGCAAATAGTCGGTAACTAGTGTGATGACGTCATTGTAAGTTCTACCAAAGCCACAATCGGATAATTTGATGAGAACATCTACCAAATTTGATTCAAGTTGTTGCGACAATCTCATGTTTGAACCACTCCCAATTGTTTCATCTATGTCGTGGGCATGCCTGTGAAGAGTTGCTATTGATATGCTGAATGATTGAGCAAGTTTTGTTAAGTGCAAATTCACCGCTTTGCACTTTGGCCACAGCAACTTGTTCCTCTGTGTATGGTTTTTCTTTTTTCTTTGAGTGCAACTTGTTTCGTGGCATATTTTATATTAGAGTAGATTTAATAATAATCGATTTAAAATTTATAGAGATTGATTGGTCACTTAAGTTTAATAAATAAAAGTCGCATTTAACAAGTGAGCAATTAGCGCATTTTATTCAACCTCACGGTTCTCCGTTTCCGTTTTTAACTTTTTTTGTCTGACTAACAAATTTAATTTTGAAAAAAGACTCTTGACCAGCGTAAAAAGTTCTACCAGCATACTTATTAAGTTCAATGAAACAAATTTAATTTCCGATAGCTTTATGTCCAAATTTTCAAAAAAAAAGAAAGAAGCATCATTACGCATTCGAAACATCATTACGCATTCGAAAACTTAACATATTATTAAAAAAAAAACTTTTTTTTTTCAAATTAAAATTTGATATCATCTTACTCAGAAAAAAAACTCTCTACAAAAAAATCAAAAAATATTTGCAAAAAATTTATTCAATAATTAAGTGCAAAAGAATAAAAGTTGTCATAACTACTTCATTCTAGCCTGTTTTACTATATTCCTCAAGTTTTGGATTTGTAAAGAGTTTGTCATCTTAACTTTGACATAATATTTTTTGCATAATTCCTTCTTATATGTAAATAATATTTATATGTATATAATATTTATCAATTTAAATATAAAATTTCTGCAGACTGCAAAAAAAAAAAAAAAACACAAAGAAACATTTTATCTGATTTGTGATGAAGAATGAAAGGTATTTAACAATTTAATTTTTAGATTATTTTAAAATTTAGTTGATGATTACAAAAATCGATCTTTTTTTCAAAAATATTTAAATACCAGTGAATGAAAGGAAGTACTTAAAGGGAGCACTTAAATGTAGTGTTGTTATCGACTGCGACTAAATCGACTAAAAGTCGGCTAGTCGAAAGTCGAAATTAGTCGACCTTGAAAAATCGAATAGTCGATTTAATCGACTATTGGTTTTTTACTAATCGACTAAAAGGCGATTTAATTGGGTAATTATCCTGACATTCTTATTTCTACTTTTTCACTTGGTTTAATTTTATCAGCCTTTAATAATGTTATCATGCTGACCAATTAGTAAAGAGGTATTTTTGTTAGTGTTTTATCTTGTAAAGATAAATTGTTTATAAAGATTGAGTCATGCGTAAGAATATCATTCATAGCGGTTTTTTTAATTCAACTAAAATATCTGAACATTGAACCTAATTTGCTGTATCACATAAACTTAACTCTTAGCTTACTGTATGTAGCACCACTTTATTAATGTTTCTTTTTTCTCACTATAGTAACCAGTTGATGCTTTTTAAACCAAAATGTTAGGTAATGTGTTATGGTACTCAGTTAAGGATGCGAAAAAGTTTTATAAATCTGCCACCCCAAAAAAAGTTTAGTCGCCCCATCTGCCCCCCTCCCTCCCCCCCCCCCACCTATCTACGCCACTGATTTTCATTAATTAAGATTTTTTGTTAATTTTTAGCTTTAATTATTGTGAAAAATGATATAAAATGCCCATCTGTACTTTTTTTCTTTACTATGTGATTTTAATTTCCGTTTTTGTTTGTTTATTCGATTTTAATTCATCCAGGAGATTAAGATGAATTAAAATTGAACAAAGAAAATGCTCTTGATATAACAACAGCACGTGTTATTGTAACAGTATTACATACCACCAAGTTTTTTTGTTTATCTCTTAAAGTTCTATTTTAAAAATATTTGTTTCATAGCATCTAAAAAAAAAAATTGTCAACCAACATTAAAGCATATAATTAAAATAAAATTTTTTATTCAATATTTCGACTAAATCGACTTTGAGTCGACTTAGTTGATTTTACAAATGTATTAGTCGATTTTGGTCGACTTTGAAAAATACATTAATCGATCTAGTCGACAGTCGAATAGTTTCAAAGTCGTAACAACACCACTTAAGAGACGAAAGAGCTAAAAAAAAAAAAAAAAAAGTGGAAAATGGTCAGGGGCCAATGCTATAAACATAAAAAACGAAGTTTTTTCCGTAAAACACGAAGTTTTTACCGTAAAAAGCGAAGAAAAAAAAAGTCCATTGCTATAAACATTCTAAAAACTCCGTTTTTAAGATAAAAACTTCGCTATTAAATCCAATGCTATAAACGAGCAAGGGAATCGCCTTTTCAGATAAAAAATGCGTTTTTTCGAAAAAAAACTTCAGATAGATTTTTGATCTCAATTTTAGATATTTTCTTCGTGATTTTTGGCGGCCATTGTTGGAACAACGTTAGCGCTTCAAAATCATTGAACATTCTTTGTTTGTGTTTTTATGCAGATATTTTATAGATAAAGCTTAAAAGGATTTTGGTAACTTCATAATAAACTAATTACTTAAAAACTGCATTTAATCTATTATTCAGTTCCTTGTTGTGCTTCGTTAACAATGCATGTATGAATTTAAAATTCCATACTTATTTATGAATGTTTTCGATAGTAATTCTGGTTAAACAAATTTTTCATAGTGTTTGACTAAAGAAAAGTATAAATAGTCGATAAATATGCCATATAATACACAAATACACAACAAAATAATACACAAATACACAACAAATAAAATGCTGTCTAAAGAACTTAAAATGTTACTAGCAATATAAATAAGAGAAAACAAAGAGGTTCTTCTTGGGAAGCTTAGTATGTTTTAATTAGCAAACTATTTAAATAAAAATATGTATTGCTACATTATATTTTATATATATGTATATATATGTATGTATGTATATATATATATATATATATATATATATATATATATATATATATATATATATATATATATATATATATATATATATATATATTTCATGTTCTCAGAGACTGTCATGGAATCTTTACCAACACAATTTATAGTATTATACAGTGTAGGAGAAGCTATTTTCAATGTTAGTGTATTAAGTTAATAAAACTATTGGAAGTATATATATATTTACATATATATATATATATATATATATATATATATATATATATATATATATATATATATATATATATATATATATATATATATATATATTTAAATATATATTTACAAATGTTATAGTATAAGTATGTAATATATAGTATATATTAACATAATATAAGTATGTAATCAATCATATTTCTAAATAAAGATTTTACATTTATGTAAATATATATATACTTCCAATAGTTTTATTAACTTAATACACTAACATTGAAAATAGCTTCTCCTACACTGTATAATACGATAAATTGTGTTGGTAAAGATTCCATGACAGTCTCTGAGAACATGAAAAAAAACATTTGTGCCAATAAAATGAAGAAATACCATTATTTGGAAAAGTACTGAAATGCTTTTATTTCGCTTAGTATAATGTTGCAAATCATCTTTAAGCCTAGTTTCTAAAAAATCTAATACAGCTCTTGGGACTCGATACTGCTCTCGAAAAACGTTGTCAGAAACATCTTCGTTAAAAAAGCGACCATTAAACTAAAATGATATTGAAAAACAAAACAAAAATATAATTTCTGCGCCTATTTAGTATGATTTCTGATTTTGTTCGATAAAAAATCATTAAAAATATATATATATATATAGTAATTTTAAGTAATGTTTTAAACACCAACCTCTCGAGGCAATCGGTGGCGAAGCTCATTTTCTGCAACTTCGAAATCTAAGTCTTCATCCGAAAAAATTAAATTCATGTTTCTACTTTAATTTTACACAGATTTTTTAAACACCAAATACTAGAATTTAAAAATATTCATAAAAATAGAATAGACAGCACAGCATACTTAATGACTAATTAAATTCATTAAGTAGGCCTAATAAATAAAAGTTACAATAAAAATTACTATTATATTACTACTATATATTACGGATAAAAAAAGTTCGTGAATTTTAGTGACGTTTACGTTTTATGCTTTATAGAAATGGGCAAAAAAAATACAAACAGCGATAAATTCTTCGAGATTACGAACTTTTTTTCGTACGTGAAAAATTGCGTTTTTACGAAAGATTTTTTTTCTCGAAAAAAACTTCGAATTGTTTATAGCATTGGCCCCAGATTTCAGAAAAAAAAAAAAAAGTCAGTTTTCAGATTGGCAAAGTTGATCAAAAAGAAAAATTAAACATAAAGATAAAGCAAGTAAATAGAACATTGAATAATCAAAAGTCTTGTGTTGAAAGTCTTTCAAAAGAAGTCGCTTCTTATTCTTGGGTTTTACAGAACTTTGTACGAGTTCTTCAGTATTCCTCCTCCTCCACTGGCCCTTAAAATGACTTTGATCAGTCTTATTAATGTAACTAATATTTTTAATTGAACTATTTTTAAATCAATTTCGTTTTCGTTTAATGTGATAATCTTCTGATGAGAATGCTTGTGATGATGATGATGATGATGATGATGATGATGATGATGATGATGATGATGATGATGATGATGATGATGATGATGATGATGATGATGATGATGATGATGATGATGATGATGATGATGATGATGATGATGATGATGATGATGGTGATGATGATGATGATGATGATGATGATGATGATGATGATGATGATGATGATGATGATGATGATGATGATGATGATGATGATGATGATGATGATAAGTTTTATAAAAAAACATGTATTTTATATAATTACAAACCCTTGCCTAACTTCACAAAAGCATCAATGCATTATGAAATTGGTAACAGTGCCGCTGCTCATTTAGCTACAGGATTACTCATTGGCTATGGCATAGTAACAGTTACTGATAGACCTAAAATTATTACAGAAAAAAAAAGTTTTTTAATGAGAAGTTTCGAAAGGGAGAACAACTTGGCATCAAACGTAAGAAAGATATTTTTCAATTAAAAGTTATTGGAGTTGATGATAAAAAAGATAAAGAAACGTTTGTTCACAAAATTGTTTACAATTTGGAAGCCAAGCCAATAATAATACCAGAAATTGAAAAAGAAGAACATCTTGCATTTACTGCATAAAGTGGAACGATGGCAAGAAAATATTTGACGCATAAAATTATTATGAATGGAACTGGAGTTATTAAAGGAAATTTAACTAATAAAGTTCTAGAAGAGTTTAACAGCGTGGAAACTCTTGAAGCTGTGGCTCTTGACAATACAAGTACAAATACTGGTGCAGACGATAACCTAATTGTTCAGCTAGAAAAAGCTATAAATAGAAATTTATATTTAGTAGGATGTCAACTCTACCAAAATGAATTTTATTTTATCAATATTTTTTTATTTAGGCAAGTAGTTATTTTATTTGATGGAAAAACAAATGATCCGAAAAACTATAAAGGTGTACTTTGTTCATCTGTTTCCGAAGATTCTAGAGATTCTAGAAGATTCCATACACGAACTCCCTACAATAAATTTTTCTACAATAAAATCAGAAATTCGATCTTTTGTAGATGAAACTGTTATTTCTTATTTAAATAATGATCAAAGAAAACTATACGAATTTTCTGTCAGTGTAAGTAAAGACCAAATATCCAAAAATATGCAATTACAAAAACATGACCTGTGAACCATGCAAGGTGGTTGACACTTGTGTTACGTAATACGTATAAATTATTAAAGAGGAAAATTGGTCTTCAAAATTGATTATGATAACTAAGTATATAGTTCAAGTATATTCTCCAATGTGGCTTGCTTTAAAAAGGTCAAGTCATTATAAAGATTCAGCAAAAATTCTTTTCAAAATGATTGGGCTGAGTAAACTACGAGATGAAAAGATACGAGAAGTTGTTTTAGAAACTCAGCTGGTAATTCATTTCACTGTTTACAGGAAAACTTTCTCTGTTGCATGACTACGGATAATGAGAAAAGAGACCGAGGCAAAGCTTTTTAGTGGAACCACCAACTACAATTTGTTTTTCATCTGTTGACCTGATGAAGGCAAAAAGTCTGGAGAGGTTTTGCAGCTTAAATATCTTCAAAGAACTCTCAATCATTTGAACGCGCTGTACACAGTAAATAAAAAACCCGTTATATTTTTAAAAAACATAACGGGAGTTTTCTTCGCACATAACGGTTCATTGCCGTTATGTTTAATACTTAATATGTATGAAATAACATAACGGTTTTAGCGTTATGTTTTTTCATAGCAAAATTGCCTTGAACATAACGGTTACATAACGCCAATTAGCCGTTATGTGAGAGGAAAACTCCCGTTATATAACGCGTATTTTACCGTTATGTTTAAAACCTGATATAACGGGTATTTATCCGTTATGTTACCCGTTATGTCAAATTATAATTATTTTAAAGTAGGTTTTTTGAAACCCATGATTAATAACAGAAATTGCTAAATAAACTAACTAA
The DNA here is from genome assembly GCF_058129835.1 of Hydra viridissima. Taxonomy (NCBI): domain Eukaryota; kingdom Metazoa; phylum Cnidaria; class Hydrozoa; order Anthoathecata; family Hydridae; genus Hydra; species Hydra viridissima. Next base: position 2,061,110 of record NW_028324303.1, read on the forward strand.
CATTGAACATTTTTTATGTTTATAAAAGTTAATTTAAAAAATAAAACAAATTCATCCAGTTTAATTTCCTAATATATTTATGTTAAACTATTTTTCATAATCATGAAAATCATTTACAAAATAAATGAAGAAATTAACTTAATGACATTTATTAATTCAAAAATACTTCACATTGCTGTAAAAAGATTGCAAAAGAAAAATGCATTTTTTAGAAAGTAAAGCTGATCGTCCGAAGTCGCAAATATCTTGCAAACATCCCAGAAGCTGCCCAAAACAAGAAGGATATGTCAAATCTAGCAAATAGTAAACGGCCATCAAAACAACCACCATTTCACATGTACTGATCAAGGGCTGAACATCCATCTCGACACCTCTACGACTCCTTACTCCATATTCCGTTTTATTATAGATAACTTGTGGACCATACAAGCTTGGCACTCTTAAGTATTCATGTATTGAATCACACTAAAATATTATAAATACAAAATAAGTATTGCAACCATAAAAAAGAAACTATTATTAATACATTAAATGGGTTTGAATCAATGTTAAGTTTATATTTTATAGAACTGGCTTAATACCAAATAAAAAAAATAAAATAAAATTTACATCAACTTTCATAAACAATTTATCAGTTGTCTTCTTAGAAATAAGTGATTTCTGGAGCAGCATTAAACTTTCAGTATGGGTTTGCGAATCGGGAGAAATCCAAATCAACATCTTTTGAATCTTAAGAGACGAATCTTTAAAAATAGGATACAAACGAATCGCTTCTTCCAGCATCAATCCAGGAGCATATGTAACTCTTTTCGGAAATATACTATAAGTCTCGTTATTAAAAAGATGTCTGTTTAGAATAGACAGTGTTGAAAGTGATGGCTTTTTCTTATTAAGTTCATTCTAGGTGAAAGAAAGAGTTATATACATTCCTTATTTTATAACTATTTAATAAAATAAAGTAATGACCTGACACTTAATATTAATTATAACATTTCAAAATTTTTTGCGTCTAAGTTTACTTAACTAGACTATAATTTCTGATATTAGAATTAGAAATCATTTTTATCCAAAAATTAATAAACACAGAAAAAATCTTACTTCAACATCTTGTAATAGCTGTTCTTTATCTACAACTGATTCGAACAAAATTGGATTTACTGCTCGGCTACTATTATTGATGGAACTATTTACAACAGAAAAATGAGGAAATCGCTTAACCTTTAAACTATGACATTTACTAAATTGTCTTTGGCGATAATTATTAGGCAACTTTTTGAACAAGAAATCCTAATAGAAAATTAAAAACTTTAATTAAATAAATTGAATCAAACAATTTATGTATACAGCAGCAAATTTGAAAATCTGAAGTAAAATATAAAAATGATGGAAAAGGAAGGAGATCAAAAATGTAAGAAGGATATAAAGAAATGCAAGTAGACTTTAACTTTGCAAAGAATATTTTCCGTAACAATATTCTATTTTTGATATTATTATGATTAGGCGCATGCAAACAGCAAAAAGCTAATAAACAAGACATTAGCTCTCTAGATATCACCTTATCTTCAATAGAAAACTTGTTGCTCAGAAATAGTTTAATGTGAGGTGGAAAAAAATCAATGAGAGTTTGTTTAACATCACCATCAAAAGGGATTCTGTTAATCTAAAAATTTATCATTAATGTAAATGTTAAAAACATAGGAATAATAAAAAACATTTTGTATCATCATGTGAAAATTGACAAAAGAAAGCATTTACAACTACTAAAGTTGACAAAATAAAGAAAACAAATTAGACTAAAGTAATCATATTTATTGCAAATAATATAAACTTTTTATAAAATTTCAATGCAACTATATGATAAGGAATGGCAATGCTGGGGGTACAATATAGAAAATATCCCCTTCTTTAAAATAAAATGCTGGCCAAGGAAAAGCTAAGCCTTCAGCTGCAATAGTTCTAAAAGGAACTGTGTTGTCCTCAACAGCAGTAAAAAAACCTCGTAACACATTGTAATTAAGGCACTGAAGCTGTGAGGTAATAAATACTGTTTTTTCTCCTTTTACTTGAATTTCTTTAATAATAAAAGCAGAAGATTGAAAACCATCATGAAACCATAAAGACGATTCAGGACAGTATTTAATTCCATTAATCTGGATGCAGGCAACAATATTTTTTTTTATAGTAACTTGATTTAATTCACAAAGAACTCCATTACTAATTTCTCCAAAAGAATTATAAAAAGATGCAACAGTGTTTAAAACCATACTCTTCATAGCACTTAAAGGCATATTTTTGAAATTAAAATGCCTAACATTTTTTATTACTTGATGTTTCCTCTCAAAAGCCATACACATGTGGTATCGTAGTGAACCAAATTGTCTGGATTGCTCAGGATAATGAATAAGAAAATGAAGCTTTGGTATAAACTTATCTGGGTATAAATTCATAAAAAGAGTATGATGGGCTGCAATTGTTTCTTCTAAAGAGACGAAGTAAGCCTCAGTGGTAACTGGAGAGAGACACATTTGAAGAATACGCAGCAGCTTAATAAGACACAAGAAATGACAATCAATAGTGATACTTCTTAAAAAAATTGGTAAAATACGACAAATAGAAAGAACTTGAGCACTGCCAAATTTCCCCTTAATAACCAAATCTACTATTACAGGTGGTTTTTCACTGTCTTTTGGGTATTGAAACAATTTTATAAAGTTGTTCAAGCTATCTATTGTAAAAAAACCTTTCAAAACCCCATGATTCAAGTAAAGTTCTATCTGCAAAGGTATTACACCTTCTAACAAATCATGCATTGGATCAAAAAGAACTTGCTTTGTCACATCAAATTCATTAATTTCAGATAGAACACTGTTAGATTGAACGCCATATAGTTTTGACCATTTTAAACGTTCAACTCGGGGAAGACTAGAATTATCTAGTTCTTTGACTCTCATCTTGTGTTCCTCTAAACTCCTTATTTTACACTGAGAATGTTTATTATAAACTAACATTTCTGACCTGGTTGAATTACAAACTCTACAGCACCTAACAACTTTCTTGCTAAAACCCTCTTTAAAACCAGCAATTGCATTGCAAGTTAATGAATCTCCAATAAAGTGTTTTAACTTTACCATGAATTTTTTACCATTAGCATTAGTTAAAGTTGAGGAATCAATCGATGATAGTTCATTTAGAGATTGTACCAAGTCAAGAAGAAGAGATTTCATAAAGCCTTTTACCTTAACAGATTTAGAACCAGTTATTGCTAAAGGGAATATTGAGAAAGATTTACTTAAGCAGCATTGCGGAATGTTTAACAACTGAAAATATAAAACCCACAACTTGTGCTTTCCTCTAGATTTGCCTATTGGATTAGTTACACCTAAATCATCTGAATACAATGAGATAGGTATTTCTGAAGAATACTCTAGAAACTTATCATATTCATTTGATGTAAAAATAAACTGAAGTATTTCTTTAAATGGAATAAAACATCCATGTAAACTGTTTTTGTATACTAACTGAATTTTTGGCATTTTAAAAGCAGTTTGAAAATATCTTGTTCTAGAATATTCTGTTGATAGTTCTTTACAAATTGTAGAAATCTCTTCATTTTGTGATTTATTATTAAAAATATTTTGCAAGCTTGAAAAAATAATGTTTACCACATTTTCAGAGCATCGATATTTTCCTCGCAAATGAAGAGCTAATGCAGCAAGTTGATCTTTTCTATTCTCCTTCAAAAATTGAAAATCATCCGGTTTTTCAATATTAAAATCATTATTATTGTTAATTACTTCAATTTCAGTATCAAAAGGAGCAAAACAATTTCTATTGTGAAGTTTAAAACCTTTAACACTTTTAAATTTTGAAAAACAGTTTTCACATACAACT